>NC_053157.1:156876806-157176806 GCF_016835505.1 Polypterus senegalus
TTGACCCGAAGATTCCGCGGAGAAGGGACTAGCCAGGAACTCTTCCCGGCCCAGGCCCCAAGACCCTCTCGGCGCCTGGACCATCAATTTCGGTCCACGCCGCCTCCTTTAAGAGGGAGCAGTGGAATGATGACTCCCTGCGCTTTGCCGGAATGCGTCGTTCTGCCTAACAGCTCAACAGCGGACGGATCCACACCGCGGGAACCCTTCTTTGTCCTTGAGAATGATCTGTTGTACCGAAAGTGGCTACCCATGAGGGCGAGGTGCGGAAGTTGTTGCTAATTCAGCGTACCTTCCGGGCGGGAGATATGCGAGTTGGCACATGCTCACCTCCTAGGCCCACCTCGGGCCGAAAAACACTGGAGAGGATTAAGCTCCGCTTTTACTGGCCTGGGATCAATGAGGAGGTCCGGCGGTTCTGTCAATCCTGTCCGAGTGCCAGACCCGCCAGATTCCTAGGAGGGACCGTGCTCCTCTAGTCCCTATTCCCCTCGTGGACATCCCCTTTGAAAGGATAGGGGTCGATTTGGTGGGACCCCTGGAGCCCTCAACCCGTGGCCACAAGTATATCCTAGTCATGGTGGACTATGCCACCCGGTACCCAGAGGCGGTTCCCCTGCGCCCGCTAATACTAAAAGCATCGCACGGAACTGGTTAATTTGTTTTCACGCGTGGGCATACCCAAGGAGGTCCTCACGGACCAGGGTACCCCTTCACTTCGGATACGTTCAAGGAGGTAGCCAAATTACTGCAGATAAAGCACCTGAAAGCGTCAGTCTATCACCCGCAAACTGGCGGGTTGGTCGAGTTTAATCAGGCGCTTAAGCAGATGCTCCGCAAGGTAGTCAGCGGACGGCAGGAACTGGGACCAGCTCCTCCCGCTCGTGCTTTTGCCTACCGGGAGGTACCCCAGGCCTCTACAGGCTTCTCCCCATTTGAATTACTATACGGGCGACAACCCGGGAATCCTCGACATCCTAAAAGAAGGCTGGGAGGCCGAGGCTCTTCCCTCCTCTAACATTTTGAGTACGTGCGCAACTGCGCGACCGACTCACAAAGATCAGGCCCCTCCTAAAAGAGCACGTGACTCGTGCGCAAGCAGCGCAGGCCCGGTGTTACAACCGCAACTCCGACCTCAGGGAGTTCCGCCGGGGGGACCGAGTTATGGTGCTCGTCCCGACCTCCCACTCGAAGCTGCTCGCCACTGGCAAGGGCCTTACGAGGTTAAGGAGAGAAAGGACTGCGTCGACTATTTGGTGAAACAGCCCAATGCGTCGACCGAGTGAGAGGATCTATCATGTCAACCTGTTAAAGCCCTGGAGATAGAGAGGAGCTCCCAGCTCCCATAGGTCACTCTCCCTTTTAGCAAGCACAACTGCCCTTAACCTCGGCGAAGAGCTGACCCCAAGCAGCGGCAGGAGTTAGCCCAAACACTCCGAGCCATCCCGAGGTAGTGGCGAGTCACCCGGCGGACCGCGCTGATTGCCACGATATAGTCACGGAGCCGGTGTAATCGTCCGGGAGGCCCTACCGACTCCGGAGGCAAAGCAGCGCAGAGGTCGAACTGGAGGTGAAACGTATGTTGGACATGGACATAATTGAAGAGAGCCATAGTCCCTGGTCCAGCCCTATTGTCCTCGTCTCCAAGCCAGGCGGCTCCTGGAGGTTCTGTAATGACTTTAGGCGTCTGAATCAGATCTCCAAGTTCGATGCCTACCCCATGCCCGCATTGACGACCTCCTTGGCGGCTGGAGTGCGGCTCGTATCTGACTACCCTTGACATGACAAAGGGTATTGGCAAATTCCTTTAACGGCATCCGCAAAGGAAAAACGGCCTTTAGCACCCCTAGCGGGCACTGGCAGTACAAGGTCCTCCCATTTGGGCTGCACGGGCCCGGCGACCTTCCAGCGTCTGGTAGATAGAGTGCTGAAGCCCCACCAGTCCTATAGTGCCGCTTACCTGGATGGCGTTGTCATCTATTCCGGCACCTGGGAGGAGCATCTACTGCAGGTCGCAGCTGTCCTCCGAACACTGGCTAAAGCCGGCCTCCGCATAAACCCCGGAAGTGTTTTTGGATTAAAGGAGGCCAAATATTTAGGCTACCTCGTGGGACAAGGACAGGTGCGGCCACAGAGCTCCAAAGTTAAAGACATCTTAGAATGGCCCGTCCGTACCAAGAAACAGGTGCAGGCTTTCTTGGGGCTTGCGAGTTACTACCGCCGGTTTGTTCCCGTTTCTCGAAGAGCAGCACCCTTGACTGACCTGACAAAAGGCGCCCCTATACGTGGTGTGGACCGACAAAGCAGAACACGCGTTCAGTGACCTAAAGAAGGCCCTAACGCCGGCACCTGTGTTACGGACGCCCGATTTTGGGCTCCGTTTATTCTCCAGACCGGCGCGGACACAGGCCTGGGTGCCGTGCTGAGCCAAAGCGTCGATGGTGTCGAGCACCCTGTGATGTACCTTAGCCGGAAACTGATGGACCGGGAGACCCGCACGCGGCAGTGGAGAGGGAGGCCTTGGCCATTAAGTGGGCAGTGACCCACCTCCGTTACTACCTGCTGGGTGCGAATTCGCTCTGGTGACTGATCACGCTGCACTTCAGTGGATGTCCCTACACAAAGAGTCGAATCCGCGGGTCACCAGGTGGTTCCTGGACTTACAGCCGTATAAGTTCACTGTCACTTATCGGGGGGCACCCTTCAGGCCAATGCCGATGCCCTCTCTCGTATTCACGACCTCTCGGTTAGGTCCGCCCGACCTGACGGTCCTGGGCTAAGGGGATGTGTCACGCGCCTTAGTAGGAGGCCGCGGATTGATTCGATAGCACCTGGGAAACCATTCGCCGCCAGGGAATGGCGGGGTATTAACTTTCTCCCTCTGCTTCCTCATAGAAAGAAAGACCTTCCTGCACCATAGGCTGGATTGACCGCGGTGCGTACTTCCGCCCTTCCTCCGCCATCTTGCCCTGACGTCATCCTTCCCATCCTCCCTTGCGGTCCTTCCCACGCTTCCTCCACTTCCGGCTCCTCCCCAATAAAATGGCCGCGACGCCAGGAGTCGCGCGCGCTATGAACTGTTTGTTTATATTTTGACCTTTTTTTCTGTGTTTCTGTACAATATCACGGGCCGGAAACCCCAACCCTTATTGCTGTCTCCTCGGTCCTTTACAATATATATATATACATATATATATATATATATATATATATATATATATACATATATATACATATATATATATATATATACACATATATACACACATATATATATATATATACACATACATATGGTAGGGGGTTCCCCCTCCGCTCGCATCGCACGCCAACTACCCTGGCCTGCGCTACACGCCAGCCACTTCACGTCACTGCCGCTCACGTTGTGGAGGAGGGCTGAACGCACCCGAAGGAGATGCGGTTGCTCCTCCGAAACCCCCTCTTAAACAGTGATACAATGGGAAACAAATAGTTTTCTTTTACCTCCTGCTTGCTCGATCAGCTGTTGGCTTGCTGCTGCTGCTGCGCCACGAGATCTGCATCTCGCACAGCACTTCGAACATTTAAAAGCCTGTACAGCAGCTGTCCTACTCTTTGTCTTTTATTCCCGGCCCCGGGCATGATTACATCTTTTGGCACAGTCTTGTTTTGCGGGACGTGAGTTCTTGATATTTTTTTGTTTATAATTTAAAAACGGAATAAGAATCTGAAAATCTAAAAACATCACATTAAAGTTTGATAAATTCTGAAAAGAATGATACCAAACATATATACAGTATGTAGGTTTTAAAATAAGCCAGATTTAAAGTGTGACAAATAATGTGACATAAAAAGTCACATAAAATCATTGCACTTTTAAACTTAGGATTTTATATATAGAGAGAGAGACTAGATATATACATATATATATATATATATATATTTTTTTTAACCCAGAAAACAAATGCATACTAGATACATACGGCAGAATGGCAACAGCAGCGGATCCAGATGGTAAGCCACTGTTGTCTCCAGAAAGACTCTGGCAAAGCTGATGTACAGATGCTTTTGCCATCCCATAAGCAACCATACCTGCAAAAAGAGAGAGAGAGAGAAAAAAAACAGCAAACCATGAATTAGAAGGAAGAATATTACTTGCAACTGACAAATTTTCAACATTCCTGAAAAATGAGGAGAAATTACTTAGGTGTTACCGAAAAGGAGTAAACATTATATTTCTATACTACTAACTACATACAAAACTCCTTTGAAACAAATCATCCGCAATCGGCTTAAAGTTACAATTAAAGATAATTATTTCTATTAATGCACAGGGCCACTGTGGAAAGCATTGTTTGTTTCATGAAATCTATGTAATCCAAGCCTATCGTAGCACCATTACATGACAGACTGGAAATAGCCCTGGATAGGGCACAAGTCTCTCATAAACCTACACTCACAAGGGGCCAATTCAGAATTAACACAGCCTGTTCATCTTTGGGAATTTGGAGGAAACCCCAGTCAGACATATGGATCATGTGCAGACTCCACAACATTAACAACTGAGCACAGGATTGGACAAAATTATGTTGGATCAATAAGGCATAAAGGCTAACCACTGCCCATGGTGCCACACATTAAGCCATCATTCTATCATTTAAAACATTTTAGAATTGCCAAATCTGTACAAACAGAAAGCAGTAATTACTGGTCACAAGCAGTAAGTCAGGATACAATTTAGATAGATGGCAATATTAAAAGAAGCACCTCAAAGCAATCTGTAATCCAGACAGCCTTTTAAGGTCAGTTTCAGTGAACTTTATATCTACGATAAATTGTAACCTTTTGACAGGCACATAAGAGGTACACAAGGGACAGTGATATAATTGACAACTTAAATGAAAGCCTTCTGACATAATGACGATCCAGAAAGGACAGATACAACACATTTTTGAAGTGCACTTCACTGGAATAATTTAACTATAGATCAAAATGAACTGAATACCCTCAAATGTCAAAACAGTGTGTGAATATTCTCTTACAAGTATTCAAACAAGAATCCCTTGTACATTTCTATTACACTGAAAAGTTTCAGAAGTACAAATAAAATGTTTTGTTTTTTTTATAAATAACTAGCGGATTACCCAGTGGTTTCACTCACTGAGTGCAAGGGAAAAAAATAAAATGTAGTATATAAATTATTAAACAGTAAAACATTAACATGTAAGAAGTAAAGATGCATTGAGCACTACTGGAGTGCTTTCGAGTGAAGTACATTTTAAAGGCACTATAACACAACAGGTAAATAGCACTAACAGCAGCTTAAATGTATTTGGATTATCTCTCAGTAGCAGATCCCTTGTGAAACGCGCTACACGACCATGGTGGTACAGAAATGACATTTTCTATGCGATCCTTCAAACTTCTGCCTGACAACCTTGCACTACGTGCCTGTGATTTAAGAGAAAAAATATTCTGAGAAATGTGGACGCTGCCGTTCCGTGCTTAACGGGCAGAAGGTCCAAACAATTCCCAAGTCCAAAACTTAACATGAAAAAGTCGGTACATCTTATTAGATAAAAACCCTCTATCTTCTTAAAAGAATTGATCACAAAAGCAACCTTGAATGTTGTGGGGTTTTAGTGACCTGAACTCACCTTAAGGGACAGTAAGTAGTCGTGAAGCAGAATTTACAAAGAGAGTTTTGCTTTGATGGCGCCGATTACACTCATTCGCAAAGATTTCCACTCTCCCAGGAGCCAACGGGGCACTCGAAGTGTCACAACCAGTGCGAGAAGAGAGGATGCTGCCCGAAATTGCGAAGCTCTCGACCGGGCGAAGCAGCACGACATTCCACTCCTCCGAGCATCCACTTTGTTCTCACGACCCCTCGCCATTGAAGGCAGTGTCGCCTTCACATTGTTTACAGTTCGCCGCAGTTAAAAAGTAGAAAGATGCAAAGCTGTTTTCCTCATCTCTTCTACTATCAAGTACTGGCAATTAAAAAAAAGTTATAATGTGGCAGATTCTGCGGCAGTCACGTGGACGAATAAATAAAACTTCTCTGTCAGAACGCACCTGGCAGCGGACGGCTCACTGCTGGAGTCCAGAAAGGAGGTCTGGGAGAGGACGACGCAGGGCGCACTTCTATGGGATAGATCAGCGTGTTTGTGTTTACTTCTTTTCAATATCAGTAAAGTAACTCTCACACGAATAATAACAATTCGTAAAGACGATGTCCCACAAACAAAGTGATTAGTTCCTGTATTATAATATGTTCTGTGGTCATACATAATTTCCGTTTCGCATGGTCATATGTAATTTCCATTTCAAACGCAAAAAGAATTTTATATATATATATATATATAAATATATAGATATATAGATATCTTTCTATGAAAAGTACAGTACATTTTGCTACGTACACCTTAGACACTGACTTATTCCTCTGTTCTAACACTTACAAACTATTAAAATGTTAGTTTCAAGATAAATGTTATTATTTTTATTCAGATACATTCCCAAATACTTTTTTGTAATTTTGTTTTTATTACTCTTTTTAATCATACTGTATATACTCATATTTATTTTTAAGCAATGTATCTTAATAGATTTCTTTAAGTTTCTTAAAAGCACTTTACTATTTCTTGTCTGTGTAACTTTTACATTTTTGGACATTTTGGAAGGAAAGCTTATACATGTGCCCCAACATTTTCAATAAGATTATTTATGTATAATGCTGATGTAAAAGGTGAGCACAGTCAGCCCTGGCCCTAATGGACATCTTTTTATTTTATTATTATATCAATAGAGAATTTGCTTTTTTCACTATATTAAATTAACTAATAACACTACCACTGACAGGGATAGTCCATAAAACCCCTACAACGCATACTGATATAAACATATGCAATAAAACTGAATGAATGAATGAATGAATGGTGTGCCTTAGACCAAAATGGAATCATTTCTCTTAAATGCTGTCATTACTTTTTTAACACCACCAATAATGGGTTGTTTTTCTGGGCATGTTTTCACAACAGCTTGAGTTTATCCTACACCACACTCACACCAACTATGATAGCAATCTGCTACTAATGTAATGACAGAACTTCTGAATAACACCACATTATGGCCATACCAAAGCCAATAAAATTCTAGCAGTAAGCAAGCATGACTCCTTTAAGAAAGCATGGAATCACGTATATACTTTGTTTGTGTAGTTAGATCATGTAGATGCCTGCTACTTCACATTTTTATTAAGTAATATAATTAATGGGCAAACAATATAAATGCATTAAAAGCAATTTTATAAGAGATTAATTTGTTGAAAACAGCTGAATGACAAAGTTATAAGCAGCTTTTAACAGCAGGCATACATCATGACAATATCATATTTTATAATTGCAAAACCTTTTAGATGTATAATACTTGCATTTGAAGGATATTTTAAAGGTAACTAATCGGAAATAAACGAAATACATAAAAATTACACTTCATAATAAAATAATGCATTTTTAATCTAGCAAACAGCAACAATGTGATACAGGAATCAAAGGCATTGCTGTCTGCTTCATCATGAGATAGTCACACGCCCAAAGACTAACAAACAAGGACTACATCAAAGGGCATAAATATTAGGTTACAAGTCCACAACATGCCCCTGGTGTATCACTGCTTGTTCAATGGCAAACTGAAGAGAAGGATGACTTGAGAAAAACCTAACAAGTCATTGTGCCGAATTCACAACCTTTAATGATGTGGTTGATCCATGCAAATCTAGTCAAAAACAAAGACCTGCAGATAGAGAAAATTCTATATGCATAGATGTTAACAAAAACTGCTTTAGAAGTAAAATATCCTTATGCTAAAACAAGTATTTGAATTTTTTACTAGAGCACAGGCTGTAGTGAATGCAGTGGCAAAGATTTTAGAGACACAAGCCTTAACCTCCCCAACTTACAATAATTCAGTATTTTATGAGCAGCTAATAAAGCTCCTTGTCACAGCACTGTGGTAATGGGTATGCTGAACGCCCGAAGAACAACACTTATAAACAAAGTTTTTTTTTTATTAAAATAAATTTCAGAAGCCTATCAATCTGTTCCACAACCACAGCTTGCCACAATCATTCCTTCAAATACTAGCTCAGGATCAGGCAAGACCCTCATCCTTAATCTCACTCATGTGGCCACATTTAGAGAAGACATTCTGGAATGGTGCCAAATCTCTTCTGAATACGCCTTCCTTTCTATGTTTACTGAAATGGGTTATAAAGCTTCCATACTAAAAATTTTCAAGTTCTGAAAGCATGACTATCATCTTTCACTGTGAATAACAGCAATTTTGGGGTTACATCCATTATGCAGTAATGTATATCTGGTAGTTCTGTACTACAATGGAAATAGTTCTTGTCTGTCTTTTTTCCATCAGCTGTTTATTAATCTACCATTACTTCATGTTGTCCAGCCATTGGTAAGGCTCTCTAGCATTACAAGGTGATGTCACAAAGTACACAGTCTGCAAGAAACTGGCATTATTGAAATGTTGGTGGGCTCACTAAAACTTAGGTAAATAAAAGAAATCTGAATGACTTTTGATATGTGTTGACTTCAGAGACATTAGCAAAGCTGTTGTGCCCAACAAAGAGCCTCAAGAACATCTCATGTTTATTTATTTACTTGGATGATATAGCAGATCATCGTCTAAATGACACGTGTCACTGTAACCTCCTTGGTTACATTTTAACTGCACTTTGGTAGCACAGCCTCACCATTAACATTACCTGAAAATTCCAATTACAAATTTTATTTTAATAGAGGAATTTCAGGCCAGTTCTGATACCACTCTCAAAGTGCTTGAGCCATCCAGTTCCTCTGTGATGATTTTCTTTTGGGGATGACTGCTTGTTACAGTATTTTCTGTTCAAGTATAACTACTCACTACTGTAACTGAAGAGTACATCCTGTGACTGGATCCATGTCTACTCACACTAGTAAATCATCTTAAAAGAGAAAAAAAATAACTTGGCCTTTGTTTTTGTTCAGTTTGATCGTATTAGTGACACCTTCTCTACTGCCAATGAAGTGGTTCTGTCTCTGCTGCAAAATCTTTCCATGTGTGATAAAACACACAAAATAGAAGTATTTGATGTGGGAAGTTTTTACATATTTTAGGACATCTAAGCTCTGGAACACCTGGACCATATATGGAAAACATTTAAAACACCACACTGTGCTCAATACCTTACTGGTCATCACTGCCAATGTTTGTCCTCTTGCTTCTGAATTTTTCAATGGGCTTACCAAATTTTTTTTATTCGTTCTATATTTCTGCTTCCCATAGATGGTGCCTAGACTGCATTCTGAATCCAGCAATCTGGATTTGTGAGAAAGCAGCACTGACCATTGCATCACCATGTGACTCTCCAAAAATAGATATGATTGGTATTAAACAGGTATTTAAACATGAGGTTTCACTCCATCATAAAGATTCAAAATAATTAGATCCATGTGCCCTTAATACAAGACAACCTTTGACTTGTTTAACATTCCTGTATAATTAAAACCATCAGGGGTTCTGAAAGACAAAATCAAAGGTTTTCTGGCGTCACACATGTGTGAATAGAAGGCAGCCGAAGGGCTTGGAGATGAATGGTAATACATCTGCCCAGGGGGTGGCAGGGTGCACAAAAACTCTCTCTAAGTTCCCTGCAGACCTTTCCCGGGAAATCCCACCCGGAGCCACTGCCTCGACTTGAGACACCCCACTTCTGGTCCCAGCCCCGAGGATGACGACATCACTTCTGGTCCTGGCCCCGAGAACAACATCACTTCCGGTCCCAGCCCCGAGGACAACATCACTTCCCCCAGACTTCCTATAAAGCCTCACACCTTTTCACTGGAATTCAGTTCTGTTTTGCACTCTGTCTTGTAAACTTGACTAAGACTAAAAAGCATTTACTTTTGCAGCCAGGATACTGAATTATACAGGTGGCTGCCCCAAACCTTGCCATGTTTCTTGTCCCTTCTTATTACACTGGGTATCTAGACATTTCTATAGTCATACTACCTTTATTTTTTGCTTCTACCTCTAAACTTTATTTAATACTATTTATTTTTTATACCATACCAAAGCCACTATCTGTCTAGTATTAACACACTACTGTTTATTTCTAATGATGTTGACAGAGATTTGCTTTTGTAATAATAGTCTGAATAACAAAACAATCAACCAATCTTGAATCTGTCGACTTTGTCTATTTGTAGAATCCCCTATTTAAACATTATACATTTGCACACTTATTTGTTGCAAATCCTCAAAATTATTATTCACAAAGTTAGGTAAAATATTGACACACTGGTCTTAGTTACTTAGCTGGGTGCAGTTAAAAGAACTTTACACATCAGAGTAAACTTGGTAATACAAATTATGGTAATTTAACACAGTTCAGTCAGTGAGTTTTTCGAATAATGGTAAATAAAAATGACACGGGATCACTTACTTAATACAAACGCCACAAA
Source organism: Polypterus senegalus (assembly GCF_016835505.1). Taxonomy (NCBI): domain Eukaryota; kingdom Metazoa; phylum Chordata; class Cladistia; order Polypteriformes; family Polypteridae; genus Polypterus; species Polypterus senegalus. Next base: position 156,887,309 of record NC_053157.1, read on the forward strand.
GAAATAAACATATTGTGAGAAGTGTCCTTATATATAATCACATATATCAGAAAAAGTGACCAATAACATGTCATCAACTGTAGTGTTTACAAAAGTTAGGCTATCTTAAGAAATCAGGCATTTTGACTGTGCACTACAATAGGCTTTTGGCTATTCTATTTTTTTTTTTACTATAATACATTGCAAATAACAACTATAAAAAAATAAAAAGCTAGGACCCATCTTTCAGGCTTTGCAGAATATGAATCCAAAATGTAACATTCATACATATTAATGTATATTAATTCAGAACACTCTTACCAAGGCAGTGACCATGTAATAATTAATAATTGATTACATTTATGTGCTACTTGCCACAAAAAAAAACTTTTTTCTACACATTGTGTTCTTTCGTATAATAGCATAAAACCAAATAAAGAAACTGCAAAAGTGCATCAGCATAGCAGTGCATACTGTATATATTCTGTGCCTCTGAACACAGAACTAAAGAAATAATGAATTTAGTACCTGACAGCTTCTGAATGCTTAAGTTAGTCAATGATGCCTAGCTACCAAGTTTAATCTGGTAACAAAAATATATATCAGAATAATGAGTAATAGAGATAAGCATATATGCACAACAGCATTATTGTTGTACTTTTCATCACAGAGCATAAATAACAATGATTACTACTACAAATTCCATTTAAACAGCAGGAAGCATTTATGTAAGTAATCAATTTCAAAAGAAAAAAGAAAAACAGACAGGAAAAATGTGTATGTTGTTTAAGGTGTTCTGGACATCTAAACAAAACCACTGTTGAGGGTAATACAATCTGGCTCATAAAGCAAACAGGAACCTAATAACACTCACACATACACACACGTGTACACATACATACTGCTCCACTAACATAATAAAGTAATAAATCCTTTTTTTTTTAAATGTCAGACACCTCGCTGGGAATTCAGCAAATCAAAGCTTCCATAAAATACTATATTAAGAAACAACCACCACCATACATACATGGGATACTTATTGCCAACCCGCAGGAAGAGACGCGGTCTCATCCCACCCCTTATCTGCTGCAGCCAGGTTTTACATGGGCATCCTCTTGGCCTGCTCCAGCCGCTCGGGTCTTCAACAATGAGGATCCTGTGATCCAGATCACCCCCGGGGAGTCACGCCACATGGCCACAGTGCAGTAACTGACGCTCTTTAATAATGCACATAATGTGCCTCATTCGGGACTCTGTGAGAGACCACTCATTCGACACAGTCAAACCAGCGGTACCCAAGGATTCTCCAAAGAAACACAGTACTGAAGAAGTCCTATTTTCATACTGTATCAGGTCACTGGATAGTGTCTATGTCTCACAACCATATAGCAAAACAGGAAGCATCGGGAGTGCCACACACCCCTTTCCAGAAACCTCATGACACCCCATGCTCTCCCAATTCATCTACTGACTTAATAGGAAGACTCAGCAGACCCATAAATGTCACTGCCGAGGTAAGTAAACCTCTCTACAAGGTCGACACTCTTTCTGCAGACAGACATGCTACTGATGGCTGTGCCCATGAGAACATTAAAGGTAAGCCCAGACACTCAAGACTCCTTGGTTAAGTCTCTGAGAGCCCCGATCAGAGCCTCTATTGACTCTATGAAGATAGAGTGAATCTTTCTTCACCAACAGATGCCCCACATCCACTGTCTCCCAAATGAAAGCAAAGATTGTTTGGAATGCAAAAAGGACTGCCTTACCACCAATCTGGTCACCCTGGATACAACAGATTACTGCAGCCATCCCTACCCTCAGCTGTTCACCACCTGTACAATCTCAGTGAGATTGGGTGGTTCACAGGTAATTGGAGGATCAGCCTCAAGAACCGTGGACTCAGAGATACCCAACGTACTTGTCAGAGGATCAGCTTTAAACAGCTACTCAACTGCACACAACGGGTCACAACTGCAGTGTCATCTATAAGAAACGTTCCATCAGCCACCCTGACTGCACCTCCCCAAAGAACATGTTTACAGCAAAGAAAAAAAATCAGCTGTATAAAACCTTGTGCATGCACATTTGTATACAATTTACCATTTGTAAGTCACAATCATCTTGTAAATGTGCGTATGTGAACGTGCCTCAAACCCCACCTGGTTGCCACATTGAAACAACCACAGATGGACTATGCAAATCAGCCTCATACATATGCAATCACGATGGTGAGGACCATCATTGGCTGGTACATGGGCCTCTTACTCTTACTCATAACCTTGAGGCACTGCCTCAAGTCCTATAGTGTCCTATAGTGCCATCCATGACTGAGCACTCAAGAATATGTGTGGCATTACAGTGCCTCTCCTTTATGTTCTGGGATAAGGGAAGAGCAAAAGGCGCCAGCGTTTCAACAGGTAACCACTATCATCTGGCACCTGTAGTGACATGATTGCCGTTACAATGGATAGTATAGGCCATATGAAATACTGAGAGTTCAGTCAATTAGCATCAGCACATCATCCTCAAAGTTACTCTGCCTCAAATTAAATTAACAATAGATTGACCTTGGCCACCGAATCATGAGGTTAGTCAGTCCCATCTTGGCATCACTGATGACTTATACATTAAAGGAATGTAACTGTTTACAGTTAACAAAAGCAGCTTCAGTTTCACTAGGTTTCCTTATTGAAGTATGAATGCAGATAAGCACAGATTACATTAAGAAAACGACACTGCTGCAAACTGCCTTTTTATGTTTGCAAAAACATGTTAAGTTTTTATGTATATACAAACCCAAATCACATGACCATATGGAAACTAAATGTAGCCTCTCGCCAGTTGGTTAATGTCTTCCAGCAGAGTGGGCATAATGGAGTTGAAGCATAGCTGAGTTTTCTCGTCAAATTATCTTTTATAAATACTGACTTTTGCATAGAAAGTTGCGTATGCACATTTTATGGCCTCTTTTTGTGTGTTTGCCAGTTTTGTAAACCTATCAATCTTCGGGATGTGAAATAAAAAGCAGAGAGCCAGGTGAAAAGCTGATGTACACAATGGTTGAAAATGTAAAGGATACACAGTCAGTGAATTGGCCAGGGCTATATTACAAATATAGCACATTTAAAATAAAAATATACCATAGATAAAAAATATGTTCTGGATTAATATATTATCTAAAGCAAGTTATTCAATTTGTAGGAAAAAAACACTGTTTACATTTTCATCTTATCTTAAATATTTAAGACACATAGATTTTATTTTCGGAATAGCACTTATTACATCATACAGTATAAAAACAAAACAAAACTGGTACAAAATAAGTATTCATCAGGCCTTATGTGAGCAGTAATATAGTGTCAGTGTCAGGTGCCTTCCCTCCTAGCCAGTGTATGCAATTGTAAATTGGAATTTGTAGCACACATACAAGAGGCTGTGGGGCACACATCAGGACCATATGCTCCTCTTTTCTAAAAGAAGCAGTTCTGAATTAAACAAAATAGAACTGATGACCTGAAGACCTAAATTAGAAAGTACTAATTGATGTCTCTAAACAGCCCCTAAAGGAACCAAAAAAATAGAGTTAAAACAGGAACCATAGAGAGAAAGAGATAAATATTGACAAGTTCCAGGATGAAGCCATCCATGTGTTTTTGCTTTTTGTCATAGTGAGATCTGAGATGGATTCGTACTCCATCTATGCTTTATCCCTGTCTTTTCTCCCAATCCTACCAGAATAGATTCTGTCACACCACAATCGTGTATTGGTTTAAAAAGGTTCCAGAAATGCATGAATGAACTACAAAGGTCAGGCTACACTAAAGTACTGATTTCATTCTTTACTGAAACATATATTCAGCCTCCAGTCTACAAACGTGTCTCTGTGCGACTATGCACTGCATCGTAAATGCTGTGTAATATTACATATGCTCACACCTTAGATCAAAGCATCAGAAGAAATTAAAAGGTCTTGCAGGTCTTTCAAAGTATGTACACCTGGTTTGTGTTAACATGTTGCATGTGTTGTTGTCTGACCTCTAATTCATTACACATGCGCTGTAAAATGTGCTGAATCATTCCTGTAATTGAGTATCCTTTGATTTTGTTGCCCAAAGCAATTCATCACCACATGGGACAACTGCAAACCCTTCTGTAGAGTAAATTCTTCTAACATATGTGTGCTAATGCAACTAGTAAAATAAATTAAACACTTTAACATGAACATAAAAGCACCGTAAAATTGAAACTGAAAGCTTTTACCCTTGTTAATTTTAGATTTTTCATAATAATTTCTAATATTTTCTAAAAATCAGTGTATGATTATATCTGGTGGCAGCCCTGTGCCAACACCTTTCTGGATGAAATTCCCTGAGGCGGGTGGAAGGAAGAACAACACTGAGGCCCCATCCCTAATGATGTTCACCCTAGCTGACTCTTTTATTCTTTTTTGTACAATAGATATGTGATAGAATGCCCAGCAGGGATTTGGCAGACTTTTGGTTATAGAAATCCAGAGGTGTTTCTCCACTGGAGTTTTTTTCCTCTGCCCAATGAACATCTGACCCTTATTATAATTAGTTTTTTTTTTTAATTATTGTTTTTCTTTGTTTCTACTTGCCACCATTTGTAAAGCGACTTGAATTACACTTTATACTGGATGGCACTATATAAATATTGCTGTTGTTATAATTAACAATAAGGTTTGTTTTCTGTTGTATTTATATGTAAAATGAAGGAAACTGGCACAGAGTTAACCAGATCCTTATTGATCAAAAGAACTGTAATATTATGCCCTGAAAATACAGAGAAGGCAATAAGAGATGAGGAATTGAAAAACATAGCTGAATGAGGCATTCTGATAAATTACCTAATAACTAGATCACCTGGTGTTCAGTTCTGTTTCCACATTATTTGGACTGTTTCACGGTAAATTAAGTAATGGTGTTCTTTTACTGAGAAAACAAAATATGAAAATATGAATGTTTTTCTGCGAATAAATCAAAATATTTGATGTATATTATTTCATTAATCTACTAATCCACAAGCATGAGCCCAGCAGTATCATGCACCAGTCAAGGAGTAAACATGCAGGAATGGGGCAGCACATTATTGTAAGGCTTACTCATATCTGCATTCAGCTCTGCAAGCAGGTCCTCCAACTTTGAGGGAAAACCTGGAGGTTGGTGGCAGGATTGGCACTCCAGCCACTGTATAAAACCTCACACTGTTCCAATGTGGTGCTGAGGTGTCACTAACTGCACTCAGCTCCCAATCCAGGTGGGTCATCGTGTGGTGGGTGCGGCAATGCATTGTATCAGCACATGCTTCCTACCGCTCTTTCTCTCATTAATATCCACTCATACAAGTCCTGGTATGACAGTATGTGTGTGTGCATTTACATGATTTTGCCCTCTGATGCACTGTCATTTCAAATAATGTTGGAGCCTGCCTTGTATCTGATGCTCTTAAGACTGACACTGGCTGCTCATGATCTTGATATGAAAAATATAAGTTCAGAATAAGGTTGGATACATGTGAAAATTACAATTAGTAATACAGTACTTTTAAAAACAATATATTAAAGGATTTATTTTTTCATTAGGTGCTGCAAGGAGTACCATATTATGCAGTATATATAAGCTCTAAACTGTAGACTTCTTTTTAACCAATGATTCTCTCTCACTACTATACAGTACATATGTTACTGCATATGGAAAAAAAAGTAAACTTCAAAGTGCTACACTAAATAACTAACACGGTTTAATTTGCAAACACCTTCAATATTCAGTAATGCATGGATACAATTCTAGCAAAAATATAACAGAGATTTTGCACAAGTGCAATTAATAACATGAAAACTACCTGCAGTAATTTACTTTTGTTAAATTGATCTGCATGATTAAAGTACATAGGAGAGCATTTGTTTTGGCTTGCTCATCACACAATCATGTAAACTAGACTACTCTGTTTATCTCTCTCTTTGTAGATACTGCTAGCATTAATATCATTATGCAAGTAGAATGAAGGGTTGCCCACTATTTTATATTTTTTTAATTAGTACAAAGCTCTATACATACCAGATGTGCCAGACAAAGCTGCCTTGGCTCCAGCTAAAGTCAGAAGACCTCCTTCCTTCAGATGTTTGGTGGCTAAATGACTGGATATTATAGATGTCCATACGCTCTGCTTCAACATAAGGTCACAATTCTTATACAAGGCTGAATGGAAAAGGAATATTCGTTTTATTTAGCCATACTCAATATAACAAAAAATCTGTAACATCTATATATTTTGCGGAATGCATGGCTGTCACATAATGTCATAATTCGTACACAAGACTGTGTTGAACAGGGATAATTCATTTAGCCATATTTAGAATAATTAAAAAAGTACAACAAATAAAAATTTTAGAATATATTGTAAATGTTAAGTTACTGTCTAATATGATACATCACTTCTAAACTGAACTGCAGCACCCTAGATCAAACTGTATGAAAAGCATGCAATGTAATGCATTAAGTGTAACACGCAGCATTCTGAATGTCATCATTTTTCATCCATTATCTTTGTTATCTCTTAACCTCTAAATACTAATTTTTAAACATTAAAAAAAATTTTAAATTTAAAAAATTTAAAAATTCAAAAACAGATTTACCTGTATTGTACTCTTTCTAATAATGCATAATTGTAGCTTTCCAGTTCAAGAAAACAGGTCAAAGGCTGCTAGCAAACAAACAACTAAATACTGGCTGAACCTCTAAGACCCCCTCCCACCTTGATCAAAGAAAGAACTGACATACGGACTCCCTTGATATATCTAAATGAAAATTCAAGAAAACACCACAAGATTTGTTTTACCTAGAAAGAGAAACTTCATGACAATGTGAAAAAGCCTTGATCAGAATATATTTGTGTGCTCAAGTAAAGAGATGCTGACACCCTCCAGCCTGATTAAAATAATCACATTCCTTGTACTGTGTGGAATTCAAAGAACGAAGCAAAGCATACATCTAAACATCTAAAACAAATCATGGCTCTAAAAAATAATGACAAGACAATGACTCATCATCAACTGGATCATGTTTTACAACATCATTTATACACTATTTCATACATATGACATATCAGCAAGCTGTAACAAGCTAAAACACATTTTTAAATAAACTTAAAACATGCTAAGCTGTGGTATTAGAATACTTAAAACAACACTACATGCATGCCGGTGTTGAATACATATGGATATCACGTGAATAACTATGCAACTGTAATCTGACCTGGCCTTTTTCAGCAAACTTCCTAGCTAAAGGGGAAGAATGGGCATATATCTTATAATTTTAATCAATCAGACTGAGGCATTTAACAGAAAGTAACGCTTTCTAAAACATTTGTGCTTTGTACTTTAATTCTGAAGAGACAAAATGCTGAAAAACATTCTTTATATATAAAATTTTCTTTTGTTATTTCAGAATCTTTAAAACATCACAAACCAGCAAGGTATTTTTAAGAAAATTAGTCTTTTCTTTTGAAATATTCAGTAATACATACATTTTGCTTTGGCACTTCCACCTGCCCATCCTCCAGCCACACAAAGAATGGCATCTACCTTCTGCTCTCCCAGTAACAGAGACACATCGGAGGTCACCTGCAAAATCAAAAGTCTTTAAGCAAATTCCTTCATCATTCATGTTAGTAAATATTTTGGTAACATCATGTGCTTATTAGAAAAATAATGTCATTTAAAGTTATATTAAAATACTATTTTTGCATTAATGCACAATGCTTCATGGTATACAAATAAGTTTGCAATGCTTCGAAAAATTAAAACTACCTCGTTAAACACAAAGTGATCTGTTACACTCATTACATAAAAAGAACTTGTATCATAAAGAGGATACTTGAAACTAGCACATCTTGTGATTGGTATCCATCCATTAATTTTCTTAACCCACTTATCAAGGTTAGGGTCATGGGGAACCTGAAGCCTGTTCCAGCAAGCATTGGGCATAAGGCAGCAACAGTTAAATAACAAACATATATACAATTTTATAAGAACTATAGTGGAGGCAACCAGGATAGTCAGTAACAATGTAAATGTTTATTTTGTACATTGATACATTATGTACACCCTAATCTTTTCATTGAAAATTTTAAAAATCAGTTTCTCCAAAGTGGGTGTAAACCTTTGAGAAACTACTACTGTACTACTAATAAAAAGAGTCACCTTATCTGCTTGCTCATTGAAGGATTCGGACATCTTCACCAGCACGTTTGCATTTGCCTCTTCATTTGCGACAATGTCAATGGAAGCCACCCACTGAAAAACACAACACCGAAAGTGTATGGGAAGCAAGTAAAAAATATTCAAATATTTAAAAATGCATCTATTTGTACTTCAATCACACACAAATAATTTCATTAATGAAATTTTACTTTTTATTGCGTATTTTAAACTAATACTCTCACAAAGCTCTTGCCATGAAACTGAGAATACCTCATAATATGGATAATAAACTGTACAACCGTTCACCTAAATTAAAATTATTCTGTTGATGCAAAACAAAATCGATATTCTAGAAATGCTAAATCAAGATGTTTTCGAAGCGAACTGCAATAGCGGTTAAAGGTCGTGTTGATTATTTATCGATACTTAGCAGAAATAGCCACTAATAACTGAGATCAAAATACTCATTCATATATTTTCATATAATGTAAAGGCAAACTTGTCCAAAGGTGTCTAACAGGTCTTTCTCAACAGTGTGCACTTTGCAAATAGCTCCCGTTCATTCCACTTTTTAATACACAAGGTATCTCTCTCTGCTGTCACTCTTGAACTTCACTCCTCAAACGACAGCCACTCGATGTGCACTGCCTGTCTTTCTCCTCCACTGTGCAGATACTTACCCATCTTTTCGTCTTGAAATATTCGACACACTTGGAGCCGAGGGCCCCTTTTCCACCGTACACAATAACCCTGTGTGCCTCTGCCGCTGCCATTTTTAGAATTTATCGGTTTTGGCTGTTACAAACAAGCACGAAATAAGTCAGAATGTGAATGGGAGAAGAACTGACAGCGGCAGAGTTCCTAGCTATAGGTATTACGTCATTGTGTTACCACGCCCACTTTCGCAATGAACAAATTCGTTTTCTCGTCGGTGATATGTTGATGTCCTCTTATTGCCATCTAGCGGCTAGGCTGTACTTACTGGATATAATGAACAACGTTAACGTTACCCTGACCTGACTAAATTCAGATAAGGTGTTAGAAAGGTTGTCACATTTCTGCCACTGGACACTTTTACGTTGTCTAAGACTAATTATTCGATCAAGAGGTTTCGGAGACTGCCATGGCAACTGAGACTCAAGGCAGTGAGCAAAAATTTAAGGACACGAGCTCCTGTTATTTTAAAAAAATCAAGTGTGAGTCATTAAATTAGTTACCTAAAAAACAATGGAATAAAAGGCAATGTATAACAGAAGAGAAAACTTTTAACATATTTGAATACGCAGCATTTCGTTATAATACCGAGGAGGATATTTTGATTTTTTTTGTCCTTGTGTATTGTAAAAGAGATCCAGTATACCAATCCAGTAAATCCAGACTAGAAAGTGCGGAGTTCAATAAGGCTTTGGCAGGATCCTCCCCCCAACCTGCCGTTCTTATTGGGTGATTAGGTAGAAGAAGGTACACAAAGCAACAAACAAAGGAAAAAGGGGGCAAAGTAACATGTGTCGCGTCCTAGGCTGTTTAGGTCTGTGGTCAGCCGAGGAATAAGCGATATAACGGTGTGCTAGTGCCAGCGTGAGATTGTGTAACTAAGCAGTGATAAATGATTTGGACGATATGAAGCGAAGTATGGTATGAAGTTAGTTTGCTGTAAAAAGTCACGTGTGTGCGCTACATTTCATGATAGCAGTATCACTGTCCGCTAATACTTTAAGCAAGCTCGTACTCCATCTACACGTGCGTAATACATATTTGAGAAAATTGTGTTTGATCAGATGACTTCTGGAATCGTACTCGCACTATGCTTGTCCCAATAGCTTGTCACTACTCACTGCAGCCCGAAGTTTCCTCCCTGGATTTCCAAGTAGGTGAAGTTGACTCTAATGGCAGAGTCTGACTATATACATTCAGAGCTCCGCTCGGATACATTAAGGTTAAGATTATGCTTGTGGCCTGTTATCTGACGCAAATAATGATTATTGTCCGTCAAGGCAAATCCAGGTACTTGGAACTCCAAGATGGAGGCTCCTGGTTCGGGAGATACCACTCTCCCGCTTCCCAACAGACAAAATTCCTCTGCCGAATGGAATTAATTAGTAATTGCTAACCAGCCAATTTTGAAGCACATCTGTCTGTCACCTAGTACAAACACCTTAAATTCTACTGAATGGCACTAGATGGTTGTATGGAATTTACTCTTTATTTATTCAAAATCAAAAGTATTGTTAAAAGTATTTTTTAATTTTAAATCCTTTGTTAAATCATGGAAATATGAATACTGTACTTTCAAAAGCATGAAACCAAATTTTAAAGTCTAAAATAGACAAGGTATTATACAAATAACACCCCTGCACTAAAAATCTTTTTTCTTTTGTTCTCTTGTTGCCAACTAGGAATAATTAGAAAAATTAGATACAGTGTGCATTTGCAGTACATACTTCACATGAAAACATATTAAATATTAACTAATTTCCGTCAAAAAAGCACTCCCTCTTTTATCGCCCGCTTTATCTCACATGACCTCGGCCTTCTCCTCCTGCCAGTGATATTCTGTCCCAGCTTACTTCCTAACTGTGGGCTCAGCTCATTAGATACCCACTCAGAATCCGCAAAAGCCCAGTCAGGTGCTGCTTTTCAAGGCCAAATCTCCCATTTGTGGTTACTGGTGTCCTTCTTTTCCTGAGGCTTCATGAGCTTTTGAAATCCTTGCATCCAAGGCTACACCTTCCCATTTCTCTTAAGGGGACAGTTATATGCTCTACATACTCCCATTTGGCCTGATCATATCGAAAGACAATGAGAGGTACCACAGTTATGCAGATGGCATGCTTCTTTACTTATCTATAGCACCTGATAATCGTGACACTCTGGATTCACTAATCCAATGTCTTACTTGTGTTTCTGAATCCCCAAGCTAAATTAATAAAAAAATAAAAAAATCTTGTTTGTCAAAAATGGAAAAAGTGATGTTTTTATAAACACACTTGATCACTTATTAGAAGTCGCATTAGAAGTCAAGATGGAAGTAAAGAATTTGGATATACAGTAATTATAGACTCTGACCTAAACTTTAAACTGCACATTAACCCATTTAATAGGACTATTTTTTTCAATTTAAGGAACACTGCAAAAGATAGACCTCTTTTAACAGTGAAATATGTGGCGAAATGAATTCATGCCTTTGTTTTAATTCAACTGAAATTACTGTAATGTTCTCCTAAACAGACTTCTTAAGAAGTCTTTTCTAAGAAAGACATCAATCTGTTGCAGTTAGTTTAAAATGCAGCAGCAAAGATCTTAACAAGAAAAAGAAAAATTGAGCACATCTCACTAATTTTAGCATTGTAATGTTGGCTACCCATGTTCCTTAAAATTTACTTTAAAGTACTATTAATGGCATATGTTGAAAAGTGAAGCAAAATGACACCTTTTATTGGCTAACTGAACAGATTATAATATACTGTAACTTTACAACTTGCCTGAAGAAGGGGCATGAGCTGCCTTTGTGTTATTGTAATCTGTTTCGGTAGCCAAAAAAAGGTGTCATTTTGCTTCACTCCTCATTGTATCCATAATGGCTAACACGGTGCAACACCCTACTGCTAATGGCATATAAAGTCTTAAATAATCTTGCTCCTTTATATGTTTTGGAGTATCTGTCCCCCTATGTTATAAGTCATTACCTGATAATGTCCGTCCATCCATTATGCAACCCACTATATCCTAACTACAGGGTTACGGGGGTCTGCTGGAGCCAATCCCAGCCAACACAGGGCTCAAGGAAGGAAACAAACCCCGGGCAGGGTGCCAGCCCACAGCAGGGCACACACGGCCACACACCAAGCACACACTAGGGACAATTTAGAATCGCCAATGTACCTAACCTGCATGTCTTTGAACTGTGGGAGGAAACTGGAGTACCCGGAGGAAACCCACACAGACACGGGGAGAACATACAAACTCCACGCAGGAAGGTCCCGGGATGGGAACCCACCGTGGCACAGTACCTGATAATGTTTTGCTTATTATTTCAAGATCTAAGCATAAAAGAAGTGGTGAGGCAGGCATTTGCTGTTATGCACCAAAAATCCCGAATACTTTACTAATAGAGATATGCCAGGCTAACATGGTGGATCTTTTAAAAAAAACTCAATTTTCTTTTTTAATTTGACCTTTTCATTGCTACATTTAGGTCTACTCCTGGTAGAGTGCAGGTGCATAGATTTAACATAATTTCTAAGGCAAAACCTTAAAAACAATAGGGAACGACCTAAGTAAAGTTACGTTCAGTACAGTGTCCATAGGAGGTTGAGTGGTCTTTTGTATAATACCTTGGATCCTGTGCAGATGTTCTGTCTTTTCTGCTCTGGAGATTTTTTTTAGTTTTTCTGCCCTCCATCTGACATTATCATTGGACTCATCTTTAGAGACTTTAGAAAGATACTATATTAGGACTGTACTTTTCTGCTAAGTATATATCTATTTTGTGTAAGTCTAAATTGATTTATTTTGTGTGTGTTATTTATTCATTATTGTTCTTACCTATTTTTAATTTGCCTTTCTTTTCCTGTAACTGTTTTTTGACATTTTGTAGCACTTTGAGCTACATCCTCTATATGAAAATGTTTTAAAGAAATAAATGTTGTTGTTTATTTGATTGATTTTATTTGAAGAAAAAAAAATTCTATATGATGAACTCTAACATATACAACAAAGAAAATAACATTACATACAATCAGACTTAACAAAACAGAATTCAAACCCCACCCGAGAAAAATAGACGAGACCAAACAGCAATAGCAAATCTTAAAAAATAACAAATAAGGGGGAATGTCTTTTTCCCGGATATAAATGCTTATTCTAAAATTTTGTTAATTAGATCTTGCCATATTTTTAAAAGTTTCATATCCTCTAAGTAAGAATTAGATTTTTTCCAATTTGAAATAGTATAGAACATCAGTTACCCACTGACTTATAACAGGTGGGTTGGGATTGTTCTAGTTGAGCAAGCTAAGTCTACATGCTTGTAGTGAGGTATAGGCAATTACGATCAATTTGTCCTTCTCCTCTTTAAGCCCATCTGGGAGTACACCAAACACAGCTGTTAATGGGTTAGTGGTGATTGTGATACCAAGGCTGTCTGATAGTTTTGTCCAGAATGATGTTAATTTGGTGCACTTGTCAAACAGCCATCAGCAGTGTGTCTGTCTGTGGATAGAATGTTGACTGTGTCAAGAGGTTTACTTATCTCGGCCACAGCATTCATGTGTCTGGTGACTCTCCCTGTGAAGTCAGTAAACAGTTTGTGAGGGGATGAAGTGTCATGAATTCGCTGGAAAAGGGTGTTTTGCAAGATGATGAAGGTCCGAATCTTTAGTGTCCTGATGCTCTCTGTTTTGCTATATGGTTATGAGACATGAACACAATCCAGTGACCTGACATGAAGACTGACACTTCTGGATTGAATTTGTATCGAACGAGCAGTTGTTCACAAGTCCCGAATGAGGCATGTTACCTGAATTGTAAGGGATCATCAGTTACAGAAATACAGCCACGTGGTGCAATTTCCAGAGGGTGATCCGGCTCGCAGGATCCTCATTGTTGAGGACCTGAGTGGCTGGACCTGGCCAAGGGGATGCCCACGTAACAGCTGGGTAGAGCCAACAGTCAGCCATTTTAAAAGGGTGGGACTGGACCGCATGTGTGCTTTGGCGGGGTTGCTATCTATTATCCCATGGTGTTTCGTCCAGTGGTGGGTGCAGCAAAAAGCTAAACCAGTTCATGTTCCCCAACCTAACTTCCTAAACATGTGGCCCATTGAGGCTAGAGCTAGATTGTAACATTCACAGGTTGATTCTTGGCCTGGATAGATTTTGGACAATTTTAAACAAGATAAATGTGATCAATAAAAGTTTTTAAGTTGAATGATTCAATGCTTTGTGCATATTTAGCTACTGTAGAGTGTACTCTGAGCATGGCTACCTTCCACTCTTTTTCTTTCCCCAACATACCCTGGTATGTTTGAAAGGAATGAACTTTAAAATATTTTTATATATTATTGAGATGCTGTCTGAGTCTGACTGATCAGTATTTCTTCTACAATAGAAATTGGTGTCAGAGAATCTTTTAGCCAAGTTTCTGATTTGTAAGTAGTGGATAAATTGTGTTGATGGGAAGTTAAATTTGAAGCATAATTGTTCATAACATGCAAAGACATCATCTATATACAGTTCTCTAAATATTTTAGTCCCGGACGTTTTCCAAACATTAAATACTGTGTAGGTTTTAGAGGGAAGAAAAACGGGATTATCATGTAGAGGTTCAACATATAAAAGCTTCTGTACCTTGAAGTGCTTCTTGCATTGGTCCCATATTTTGAGCAATGATGGACAATTGGATTATTGGTATATTGACGCTAATTTGTATTTACTGGGGCGCAAAGCAGGGTATAAAAAGAAGTAGAGCAAGATTTTATTTCTATTGCACACCAGGCTTGTGTATATTCATCAATTTGTGTCAATTTTTCCTGGTCTTTATAGTTGTATATTTGCCGCACAGTAATAAAATTGAAAGTTAGGTAGTGCCTAAAGAAATAAATGTTGCTGTTGTTATTGTTGTTGCAGGAAGAAGCCTGTCTTAAATACACTTAAATTATCAACATGGCCACAGTTTCTCCAGCTAGGGAAACTGTGCTTTCACCCTTCAGTCAAAAATGGTCTGGCCTCTTGCCATTCCTGCCTGCTTTATTTCTTTCTCTCCTGATATCAGGCACCCTGTGCACATGCTGATTCACCTGCCCTTTAACATGTGGACGAATTTTCTCTAACTGCTCCCCAGCTGCCATTCTCTCTCTCTCTCTCTCTCTCTCTCTCTCTCTCTCTCATTGCCCTTTCACAGTACCATGCATGTCAGGGTCTACTGCTCTCTAGCAGCTGAGCTGTTTTTTCTTCGCCATTATAGGTCTCTCTTGTGAAAGTTTATTGTAGCATTTTACTCTGTCTTGTTCCACCTTGAACAGCCAGGCACTCTTTAGTTTGCACCTAAATGCTAACAATAAAAGCATTGGACTAAAGAGTCAGGAGGCCATTTATTAAATTATACATATAGAGGGAAGTACTGTTTACACACAAGAACTAGTAGGGACTTCAAAGACTGAATAACCCAGATAGTGCTGCAGGCAAGTCAAGAAGATCAGATTGAAAATGAAAGTTGTAAAGACTTCAGCAATATGTTAGGAGCTAAACGTTACAAATGTCAAAAAGATGTTCTGGTTGGTTAGACAATGACATTAATTAGCATTTCTTGACACACTGCTGTTGAATAATTCATTGCTTAAAAGTACTCAAGATGTGCCATAGAGAGGATGTGCAGAATTGTTCATAATGGCTACTAAGTACATTAAGTACCAATAAATTACAAACTGTAGATAAATACACTCAGCTAGACAATAATTGTAAATAAATCCAACAGTTTAATTCAAACATTTTCAATTCCAGTTGCAGTAAGAAATTTATGTGTAGTCACCTAACATTCCTCCTGCACTGTTGTATGACTTTCTAAGATACTGTAAATGCCCCATCTCTAAGCTAACAGCTAGTGCAGCGTAATGCAGACTAGTTTCCTCTGTTCCTGATTATTTCAGAAAAAAAGAAACTGCAGCTCAGTGTAAGAGCCATGAAACAAGACATTTATTACTTCAATGATTTCTAAGCATTGATTCTAATGTGGCAAAGTGTGGATGGATGAATGAATATAAATTATATTAAAAAAACCATACAGTGAAAGCTCAAAAACAGTATCAAAACCCACTCATGTTAAAGATCCATGCTTATTCTTCAAGAGGCCTTTCATTTTGGTCTAAAGATGTTAAAATAATGATAACATCTTGTAGTTACTGGAAGGTACTTTTAAAAGAGCTTGTGAATAAAGACCACTTTAATTGCTTTTAGTTTTAGTTGTATTTTGAACAGAAGGTGTGTGTACATCTCTAAACTGTCAAAATAGATAACATTTTCTAGAGACGAGAATGCCAATCTGCTCCTACTCATAAATCACATCCACTGATTATTCACTAGTGACAAGTGAACTTTGGCTTTAGCTCGGTCATTTAGTTGATATTACAAAGAGCAAGGATCCAATTAGTGCTGCTGGTGATAATTTCAGCTAGGGAATATCAAGTGTGTTTGCTGATAGTGGTCTATTTCATGTCAGAAAAAAATAAACCCCATGGTAGAACTCATTAATGTAAAGCACTCTTTTTACAACCTGTCTGCACAGACATTATGTACACTAAACATTTTTACAAAAAGTAGAGAGGCAGTTCTTAAGATTATCTTTCTTGTTTATTTGAATGTCTCATGGCAGACCCATTCAGAAGGGGAAAGAAGAGGGCAAAACAGTTTCTTCTAAGTACATTATTCAAGAAAGTCCCAAAGGAGCTTTCAAAATATTCCTTTCAGGCAAGGGAAAGGTATACATTGCCAGTACACATAATAAGTCACTAAGGAGTGCTATTCCCCTCCCTTAGGCAATCAATAAAGCAAGAGAAATAAACATAGTAATCTACTCGTTCCTTGCCTGAGAAGATACTGTATTAGGTAAAGGCAGCCATACTGTTTACAGTGAGTAGCTAAGAAGGTTTATGGTGGCTTGGTATTTGTGGAGTTATGCTACATGAACTGCCAATCCATGTATTCTATGTCCAGTAGTAACCCTTCCTTTGCATTGTTAATACAGTAGAGTCTCGCTTATCCGACATAAACTGTCAGGCAGAACGTCAGATAAGCGAAAATGTCGGATAATGGGAGGTGTTAAGAAAAAGCCTCTTAAACGTCAAACTATGTTATAATTTTACACATTACGAACCTAATACAGTGGCTTGGTTCTCGATCGTCTCTGAACACGTACAAATCGGGTTATGACCAAAAAGTACGCCAAACTTTTCCCTCTGTTCAGGACCACACACTCGGTATTGGAACAAGCCAGTTTCCCTTTCGGTTTGTGTGAGCCGATGATTTCCGCACATGTTCAGTCTCTCCCTGTGCATTCCCTGTGCAGTGAGAGAGATCGAGAGACACAGACAGACACACACATGCACAAGAGAGACAGATGTGCACACACACACATGCGTGCGAGAGAGACACACCAAGACACACACACACACGAGAGAAAGAGAGACACACGCGCGCACACTTTTGCGAGAGATATATGCGCACACACGAGACACGCGCGCGCGAGAGACACACGTGCACACACACACATGCGTGCGAGAGACACACACACACAAGCGCGCGAGGGAGACACACACACACACACAAGCGCGTGAGGGAAACACACGCAAACGCGCCAGATAGAGTTGGCCACATAATCCACTGTAATCATGTTTTACAACAAAACAACTGAAAAATTTAACTGAAAAAATTAACTTAGTAACAAAAAATAGACAAAGCTCACGCTCGCAACTTGCAGTTCTTGTTGCCGATTGATGCGTTTTTTTGGGGGTTTTTTTGCGGTGGGACGTCGGATAATACAGAATGTTGGATAAGCGAAGGTTGGAGACTGGAGGTCTGGAAGCGAGACTCTACTGTACATGTAGCTTTTTTCCATAATTTGAACATGTCGAGCTTCTTGCTATATTTGAGTGTACATCAATTTAGCAATTTCTCAATCGCCTCCTTTATTACAATATCACAGGAAATGCAAGCAACAATGAGTGCAAGACAAGAACCAGGACTGAATGAGGCACCAATCTAGTGGGGGCCACAATCACACACACAGACTAACACTAGGCGAAATTGGAGTGATAAAAATGATCTAAAAACTAATGCAAAAAATTAAAGTATCTGAGGATAAGCCCATAGGGAAAACATGTAAACTCATTTGAAATGAAGAATTTGGAGCTGTGAGAACAAAGTGGTACCCACTATGCTCCATACATCAATAGTTTACCCAAAAATCTGTGTTTCACAGAATTCAAACTTTTTCTTTTTCTTATATAGCTAAATACCAGATATTAATATTAAGATTCTTCATACATTATATATCATATTCCTATAGTCTGGAAAATTCTACTCTGAATCAGATGTTGAAATCACTACATAATGCCCTCATAACTGTTTGATAATTTAGGTGGTGTTTTATTGTTCATTAACGTAATGCTCATCATTGAAAAAACCTAAGTATCCAGAGAAAAGCTCAACAGACATACGTAGGAAAATGTTCAGACTTCACGGGAACATTGCAGTATTCATACTCAGAACAGTGGAGATCACTGGCATAATGGACAACCCGACAAGGCATGGGCCCTCCAGACTCAAAGGGCCTCCTAACCATACCTCCAAAAAGTCAGTCACAAAAAATATATTTAATTTTTACAAAATGAAACAAAATATATTTTGTGCATTTTTAACTACATACTACATTTTATCAAGGATACATTGATAAGGACCACCTCACCTGGGTACAGACAAATACTTTGGCCTGCAGAAAATGCCCTGTGCAAATAATTTATTAACCTGAGCAACTTTACATGAATTTACGTTGTTTATAGTATTTATATTTATAATCTTGTACAGTGATTTTGACATTCTGTTTACAACATTATTTCATGAACTACAGGTCTATCTGGAATGAGGCACAGAGGCGTTTTATAAAATTCTACAAATCAATTTAAAGAGACTGAAGATTGATTTCTTTTTTGTCAATTGGCATTTTTCAAAATAAGAAAACAATTTTCAAATTTTAAGTTTCTGTACACTCCTACATAATGTCAGTATTACCTGTAGCTTTGGCTAAATGGGAACTCACTTTTGTACAATATGTACTCCAAATGCATTGTTTAATTCATACTGTGACAGAGCACACTGAATGATGCTGTATTCATTCACCCATGCTTGTTTCTGAACCAGCACATTCTAATGCTCAGGGTAATATCAGATGCATGACAGGAACCAGTCCAGGACAGGATGCCAATAGAGCACACTGTCACATACATTCACTCTTCTTCATACGAGGCCAATTCAAAGTCACCAACTGACTTCATTGGTATATAAGAAGAAATCAGAAACTAGAATCAGGAGAAAACCTACATGAATATGGGAAACGCATGTAGACTCCATAAAGTGGATTTGAAGTCAGGACTCTGGAGCCAGGGGACAACAGTGGTAACCACTTTATCACTGTGCCATCTCCGCAGGATGATAACAATTGATTATCATCATACCATAAATATATGGAGCAGTTAGCGTAATGAACTTTGTCACTCTATATGAGATATGTAGGATTTCAATCTTCAGCCTTGCAGTTTTAAAATACATATTCTCAGCAAGTAAGCAAAACTCCTAAGTTAAATACTGTAGTATAAATGTACACACTATATGTACTGTAATGGATGGCCGGCGATTTATCCCGGCCAATACCCCCAAGCCGCCAGGTGGAGCCCTCCTTGCAGCGTGGAGGTCCCCAGAAGACCAACAGGGCATCATGGACATTGGAGTTTTTATGCAAAGCCCTGCTGGATGCCGTGGGGGCCACAGGAGGGAGCTGCAGGGAGGACCGAGGGCTTCTTCGTGCCCTGTGACCTGGAGGTTCGTCACAGGAAGAGCGACGGACTTCGGGTTGAAGAAAAGAACTTTTACCTGACCCGGAAGTGATTGAGGATCACATGGACTGGGAATTGAGAACACTTCCAGGTCAGGGAGTATAAAAGGACTTTGGGAACTCACAGACAATGAGCTGAGCTGGGTGGAAGGGTGGCAACACGTCTGGGAGCTGGAGGATTGTTTATTATTGAGTATTTGTTTGTTAATGAGTATTGTGGTGGAGAGTGTGCTTTGTGCACTGTGGCAACAAAATAAAGTCGATTTGAGGACTTACCTGGTGTCTGGAGTCGTGGACAGGGGTTCAAGGGAGCGAGAGTGCCCCCTATCGTTCACAGTACATTTTAATATTAAAGACTGTCACACTTTCAGACCGTGACTGGAATATGTATGCTTTTTCCATTCAGGAGAGCTGGAAATCCCAATGAAGAGAAAGACCCTCATCACCTTTACTGAGTAGAAAAGTAATATTTGAAGGGCATACTCCAGATTAGTGTGTCAAATATCCATGACCAGATGGCCACCGGGGCAGTGCCATGGAAGAGCAGACTTTGGGTATACTCTGTTCTGGGAGTTCAAAAAGGATATTTTAGTTTTTGAGAGTATATTGGAACCAAAAACCTCAATATGGCAGTTTAACATAGAAGGTCCACAATAATATATTTGCACTGGCAATATCCTGGAATTAAAACCCAGAGCTAGATTCTGGAAGCAATCTGTGACATTAGAGCAGCATACAGAGGTGATAGTTATTTAGTAATGGGAGGCTGAATACATGTAAGAACAAGAGAAAAGGTAAAGCAGGAAAGAGATGTATTTTTGTTTTTTTGAAAAGAATGAACTTTCTGAAAGAAATGCTGTAACCTCTGAAGGTAGGCCCTGGAGCTCTGTTTTCTAACCCTAGTTCCAATGCAGGTTTAACACCTTTAAACTGTGACAAAAATACAAACATTTCTAAATTTCATATGAACATAAATTTCACACTTATGCTGTTTTCTAAGTACAGAATAAGAGAAGATGGAAGTGGAGGGGGCAGATAATTAAACAATGAACTCATGTAGAAGTACAATGACTTGCTGATTGTGAAACTGGTTGGAAGAAAAACCTGCAGTCACAAACATCCTCAAAGAATGGGATTGCAATCCACTGCCTTAGAGGAACTGCTAATTCTTAGATTTTTTAACAGTCTGTTCCTTTATTTTATCTCTCCCTTATATGTATTAATGAAAACCCATTTTATGGTATATATACAGTATGGTATTACACATTTTTATTTCAGACCAGAGTAGTAGATAATAAGAGGAAAGTGGATCATTTGTGTTGTATCATTGTATGGAGTTCAAATGGCAGGTGAGAATGAGAAACCACGCACATAAGATTCAGTAAGACAGTACTCTTTGTTTGGTTGAACAGTTTACTGTTTCATTAAAAATATTCAGATTTTTACAACTTGCACTATGGACCTTTGGTTTATTACACAGTATGCATGTTAGAAGAAGCCATTCATCAAAAACTGATAGAAGAATGCTGAGGCACCAGCTCATATTTCACAATATCTTCTCAGGAGAAATCCAATAATCATTCCAGAAGCATTGATGCAGGAAAACAGTTGCTTACTTATTGTTCATTCATGATAGACCCACACATCAAGACACTTCATTGCACTATTTCCTTGGCTGTCAATTATATTCCTTCTTACAAGAGGAAAGGTCACTTATGTATTCACATTCCCCTGGCGGGAGGGTTTACTGCTGGCTGATTTTGTAATGATGTAATACATCTTAGCATTTGGCTTCAACATGGCCTTTAGGTTACATAAAGGTATATAGGGTTTTCCATAACACATAGTTATCATCAGCATTTTAACCCAGATTAGCCAGATGCCCTTTAAATCCTTAAACTCCTTGCCATCCTTTGGGGTCAGATCCTTTCTTTTTATATCTTCTGACACCAACTCCAACCACATCTTTTTTGGCCTCCTTTGTAGCCTCACTCCCTCCACCTTCATCTTGGTGCAACACTTCACCTATGTAAATTATTATAAATGAACAAAATGTTTTGTATTTTTCCCTCTATCTTTTATTTTGACATAATATAAAAAAAGATTAACACAGGAAGAAAAAATAGTTGCAATAAGATATTGGAGATTTACCTATTGTATAGAACCACTGCAACAAAACACTATTACCTGTAGATTGTAACAGTTCCCAAGTGGGCATAATCCCTTATAATACCACACATAGAAGCTTAGGGAGCTGGGGTTTAGAACTTCTCTATCAGTTACTGATGTAATTACTGAAAAACCTCAAAAATTATATACTTTATCTGTTCATGCATTTTCTCTATGGCTTGAGTAAGTTCGAGAAGAATGAAAATTAAAACATGAATACACTGTGGATTCTCAAATAATGTTGTTGCTGCTTCTGCCTTAAAGATTCCATAGTAGCAATATGCTGCATACCATCCATCCATCCATCTTCCAACCCGCTGTCCGTTAATATTTTCACTCAGGATCTCTGTCCAGAGTATTTCCCATTCAGTGCAAAGCAGAAACCATGCCCGCTATGACATGACACATGCTCTTAGGAGGCAGCCACCAAGTCCTAAGGTGAGTGATACTACAAGGGATAAGGGGTTGATTGAACATATTAATACCTCTCTCTCTTCATCAACAGAACAAAAGAAGATAAAAAATAACTCACTATCCATACTTCCGGTCACTCAAAATGCCTTCCACTCAATAATCCCAGCTCCATATTCCAGCAATGACATCACTTCTGGCTCTCCCAAGACAATGTCACTTCCGGCTTCTCTTTAAGACGTCACTTTCTGGCTCCGCTATAATAACGTCACTTTTCCGGGTCCCTCCATCATGACATCACTTCCGGCTCACCAAGATGACGTCACTTCTGGTCCACCATAATAACATCACTTCTGGTCCTCAACGATGACATCACTTCCAATCATCTGCTTGTGATGTCATTTCCTGTCAACTTTATTTCCTGCCACCATTTTCTATAAAAAAACAATGTATTCAAACCTCATCTGTCAAATGTTCTTACTTTGATCCTTTTTTGCAATTTTTTTCAAATCTTTTGTCCCAGGACATTATACGGGGTCATTCCCCAACTCTTTGCAAGACTTTATGAGTCTTTATTTCATCACAACAGATAGACAGAAAAAGGACTTGCACCTTAACCACTTCATATTTTAGAAAAGAATGACAGTCTGTTCTACCCTTGCAGAGTAAAGCACAATTCCAAGTCCATTAATAATTTTACAGAGTGTAAATAGCTGAAAGAAGAAGGCTCAAAGTTTGGTGGGATGGCCACCCATTTACTGAAAAGTAGCAAAACAAACAGTTTCACAAACAAGCTCAAAACAGAACTGAGTACATGAGGTAGGCAGAGGCTTTTTATATGGCAGAGACAGAACGGGGATGGTCCAGGGTGGCCAGAAGAGGAAATGACATCTGTGGTAGGCCAGAAGTGACATCAATGGGGGAGGGGTATGGTGATGTCACTATTTGGTTGGTTCTTCGACTGGTCTGCAGAGGGACAAAAGGAGAGATGGTTTAGTGACAATGCCAACCCTTGGTCCATCTGAGCAATCCCATTATTTGAGCCCACCAACCCTCTCCCAAGCGCAAGACAAGTCTTTCCTAGGGACTTACAACAGTTTTTCTTACTCTGGTAAAATTTCAGTATGCTCCCTTCCTTCCAAGAAATACTACAATATCTTTTTTATTTACTATTGGGTCAGAGCTCATCTCATGCAGTGAAAATACCTTGCACAGGGCAGTGTTGCTCATTTTGCTCTTGCTGTAAGTGAACTGGTTTGTCCTTTTCTGGCCCCCCTTCTTATTTTCTTGGCTGTCTTTGCGTGCATTTGCCCTTACTGGACAGTCTTTCTGCTCCTTTTTTCCTGTGGTTCTCCTAGATAAGGTCGTTGATGACTGTTTTATGGTCCTTACTTGGGAAAAGAGAAGAACATTCCCTGGTGTTTCAGGAGTTCATCTTTGTAACTCCTAGGTTGTTAGTGAGGCACAATAATGGAGAGAATACCATGACACTGGTATTTGGATAGTTGCTCCATTGCAGGACACAGTCATGCAAAAAGTGGGGTCCCTGAAGAAAAACCTACACAGACACAGAAAGACCAGGATTCAAACAAAAAAACTTCCTGTAACTGTAACAAAACAGTATTAACCATTAAGAAACAATAGAGATTTTGTTTCCAAATTGCACCAAAATCATAACATTCACTTTTAACATAACATTCTCAAACCTGTTTAATCCAATTCAGAGATGTGGGAGACCAGAGCCCCAGGTAGGTTGCCAGTCCATCACAGTGACCATTCACACACACCCATACTGCCAGTTTGGAAGCCTCAATTAATCCAGTCTGAATGTATTTGTGGATGTGTAAGGAAAAAAGATTACCTTAAGGGAAATCAAGTCAGACATTGAGAAAATGTACAATATCCTTTGTGAAAGGTATCCTGGTGTGTGATTTTAAACCAGCACTGACCACTGCACTACCATGCTGCAAAACATTTATTTCACTAAATGGTGTCATTCCAAGGTGAAACAGTAGGCTGTGCTCAATTCACAACACTTGTATCCCATACATTTGTATTTCTAAATAGTGGTATTTTCTGTGCTTAGTTTGTATATTCTGATTGTGTCTAATTTTACCTCAGACATTTTTCAGATAAGAAGACACTTCTGAATTTTGGGTGAACTATTCCTTTAAGGAGTATTCTATAAAAATATACAATTAAATTCACCTTGTGACAGAGTTCATTCATATATTCCAAGGCATGGTGTTTAGCATATTATTACATCTGACTTGGTTCTCTGTGTGAATACTTGTGAGTGTGTGTATGTCAGTACCTTGTCATCCCATCCAGAGCTGGTTCCCACCTTCCACACAATGACTAGGTAATACCTATAGCTCTGTGCAGCGTTGATGAGGTAAAAAATTAAAAGGAGGAGAAGGCATAATATCAAACTTCTATTAATGAAGTTATGTCAATGATTTGACTGGCTGGCAAAGTTATAAAACAGAGTATTTTTAACTTACTTATTTACATGTGTGAAGAAGAGCTGCTGTTGATAAGCAGATATTTAACAAATAAAGAGGAGCAGCTGCTTTGACACTTGAAACATAAAGAGTTAACATGAAAATGGAAAATTTGTTTAATGTAGGGAATGAAACGTGTGGTGCAGCTGCAATTAAACAACCTAGTACATTATAACTCATGGAGTGGAAGGTGAAAGGCAGTGCAACCTGTCTATATGATTAAGAGAGAAGATGATTGGCCTGCTTCTGTGAGGAGAAACAATTAAACCACTAGACGGAACACTAGCACAGCACCGCAGATAGAGTTACTTGCTGGTGGAAAGTGAGACACCACCGCTTCTAAGATGCTTTTCTTTTTAGACTTTAACAGTAGAATTATTTATTCTCCACTTCTTTGCAATATTTTTCTTTTTTCTGTATCAGCTGCTTTGTAAGAGAAAGTGAAGCAAATACGTTATATACATTCAACATTGTGAGAGAATTTAAGAGGATGGTTGTGCAAAGCTGTAAACAGATTATTTACTCACCATGGCATCCAGTTACAGCAAATCAACATGAAGAGGAACTTTACTAAGGAATGCGATGCCTGGACTTTTGAAAAAGACTTTTTTCTCTATGGCATCCATCCTTAGCATTGCATCTGCTGTGCTGATAATTGTTGCGCTTTCTACACAACAGTGGGTGACTGGAAGTATCTTGTGCAAGACTGGAGCTGACCTAGTGAATGCTTCGGACCCAGAAATGAATAAGTTTATCGGGGAAATTTACTACGGACTCTTTGAGGGTCGAAAAATAAGGCAGTGTGGCCTGGGAAGGCGGCAAACAAAAATTTACAGTGAGAAAATTTTTTACTTTAATACTGAATATAGTATTTATTTATTTGTATTAAATTTTTAATGTTTCTCTGCATTAACCTGCATAAATTATAGGAATTATATATTTTGGTTCTTTTACTGTAAAATCCCCAAGTAACTTTTAAAGATTAATATTTAATACATTTAATACATTAACACTTGGTTTATTCAGTCAGTCAAACAAGCAATGTATCTTTAATATTGCATCTTTCAGAATTTACACAGTAACAAGTTATTTTACAAAGAACTGAAGAATTAAAAATCAAAGCATAAAAGATAACAATGTGTCATTAATATGAAATACAAATGCATGACTCCCTTGACAAGTATGCTGATGCAACCCAAGGGAAGAAGTGATTTAAAATATATGTCCTGAGGATATATATATATATATATATATATATATATATATATATATATACATATATATATATGTTCAATACGTGCATAAACACACATGTATTGATTGATTTTCTGTATGTATGTATGTATGTGACATTTATCAATAGTAACCATGAAAAGACTAATTTCACCCTGTCTACCAATCATCCAGCACAGATTTCTGAATCTGCCCCTGGAATTTGAGTAGAAAGAGAAGAAAGAATAGAGGGGAAAAAAAAATTAAAAATGTCTACAAAAAGGCAAAAAAAAAAATCATCAATCACGATTAAATACAGGGATACATATTCTTTGAACTTTTTTTTTTTTACTTATTTAGCAATATATTACTGTAATGTTCATTTGTTTGTTAGACATGTTATCATATTTAATTTGTTTAGTTGGACTTTTATTTTGACATTTAATAGCTTATGTAACAATGGCTATTTTGTTTTCAGTTTTATGTGCCTCTGACTGGTTCTCATGATTTAATTCTTCAAAGGATAAGAAATGTCTATGAATATGAAAAATAGACATTCTTCAGTAAGTTATTTTGGTTTTTTATTACTGTGTACATGACACATAAACAGTTTATAATAAGAATCAACTGGACTCTGTGAGTAGAATAGAACAGCGCCTTCAAAAGCAAACCATTTAGCAATGTAAACCTACAAGACAGGGTTTAAATTAAAGAAAAAAAAATACACTTGTATTTAATATAATATCCTTCAGTTGTATTATGAGTAGGAGACAGACCCTACCCTCACAGTGCTGGGCACAAGCCATGAAACAGCCCTTGGCAGAGCACTGGGCACAAGGCCCACTCTTGCCCACGGGTATTTTGAAATTAACCAAACAAGCATATTTTTTAGGAAGCAATTTGAACTTGGTGGTGCTGTGCAGAGAATTTGAAATTCTATTTGCAGCAACAGAATAATGGAATATGTTTAAAAACCTTTGGAACTTGATCTACAAAATATTGAAAAGTTCACCATTCAGACAGGGTACAGCGTCTCCAGAAGATAGCGCATGATTGCTGTTAAATTGACTTTTTTTTCTCTTCCTCCATCATCAACTAGTTATATCTTAATTATTACAGAAACAAGTCTTTCTACTCTAATAATTTGTTTGTTTTAAATATTGAGAACTATTTTATATTTAACATAATCAACATATTCTTGTGTATGGATGCAATGTGGTTTTATAATTTACTGTTTGTGTTTTCTACTTGTGCATGTGTAATGAAGAATGCTAAGTAAAAATTGAATAGATTTGAATTGTCTACAACAGATTGCAGATTCTTTCCCTGTCTGTGTGGTTTACTTGCCGGGTGCTCCTGTTTCACTTTCATAATTGTTGACTCTAACTTGGTTCAGCATGATAAGAGTGTGAATGAGCATCTCTATATATAATCTTTATTTGGATCTTGATCTTTGTTTGTCCGTGAATTAATTAGAAGAAGAAGCACTAGATGGCAGAAGAGAGACAGCTAAAACATAGGCATTGCATTAAGAATCTCCTCCAGGCTTATACTACTGAAGACTGTAGTACTCCAGTCACACCTCAAAACACAGACATTCAAACTAAACAAATTGTTGTGCTATTAATTAACTAAAGAGATCTTCATTTAGACCTTGATCTTTGTTTTTCCGCGAATTCCATGCATGCGTAGACCACCTTCCAGTTTAGTACATTGTTGTTACTCACAGATGTCAACAATGTGCCGGAATAACAAAATTGGTGGTGGACAGTGTTACACTGGTTAGAGAATGAGATTGCCAAAGATAAAAGGTACGTGCCTACATAACATATAAATGAAAGAAAGACAGTGGGTAGAATGAATGACAACGTAACAGCATGTTCCGGAAATTATTATTGTTACGTTGTAGCCGGCGAGTGCTGCGCGTCTCACAGTTGTACCATGGCTTGCTCACATGTCAGTGAAGTGATCTCTATTTATGCTTTAAAAAGCCTGGATACCTATGTGTCCTCCTTTTATAACCATTGCTCCGTGTATATGGCCTTACTCTTTGGATTGCCACAAAGCAACCTGCAAGATTGGAGAAAGGTTGAGAAGGGATCGCAAGAGGAAACGACAGCATTGTGAAAACAAGACGGACTGTGAACGGACAGAAGCAGAAATGCTCCTACACCACCACATAATTACTATTCGGACAGTGATTCCAAGTAGGCCGTTCCTATCGAATCAATGTCCAAGGGTTTTCTGTTGTAATTTTGCTTCCCTTATAAAAAATAATAATGCTGCTGTTCACGACTGGCAGCCGCGTTTAAACAGGGAGCCCTTCACAGACAACTTTAACACACGTAACGTAGTTGGGCACACATGGCTAGTACTATATGTATGTATATATTCTCTACTATGCACTGATGGCTCATCCGAGATTGATTTTTGCTTTTTGACTAACGGTGCTGGGTTAGACTGCAGCATCCCCAAGAGTATGACTGGATTAGACCAGTTTCAGATTGGTTAACTAGTTGGTTAAACACCCAGACTGAATTGCAGATTCCTTCAACTTGTGAATGTATTTTTCAAATATCACAAAATAAATGTGAATCTTTAGAGAAATTATTCTTTTAATAGTTTTTATGGTATTATTTTCATCAGAGGTTTCGGTACTTTTGGGACTACAGATAATAGCCTACAGATCTAAATTATGATGACAGTTTTAACAGTTACCTTGTCGGTACTTAATGTAGGTAGATTATTTACATCTAAATATATTTTATTTTCCTTACACTGGAAATATATGTATATGTAAATATAAAATTAATTATTCATTGGATGCCCCATTGGACAACAATATGTGCAGGACACTTACAGTATATGAAAACTTTAAAACTGGAGACTCAGTTTGACTCGCCCTGGCTTCCCTTCTTGAGGTGGTTCCTGCCTTGTGCCTAGTCCTGCTGGAATAAGCTCCAGGTCTCTATGACCTGATGTTGGGTTAGGCAGGTTCAGTAAATGGATACACGGATTGAGCCGGAGTGTAATTTAGGCATGTATAATTAATCAAATATTTACTAATAAACTGCTGAGCCAGAAAAGACTAACAGAAAATATATTACATTTCAACCTTATCAGTGGACGCCAAAATATTTTTTTCTTTCAATGTTATTTCTAAAAGCACTTATGATATTGTTAGGCCCAGCAGTGCTTACTACAGTACTCACTCACGTTGATGCTCAGTATAAAATAGCAGCAACTTCAAGTCTTTCAAACAAAACTTGTGTCTGTTTTTTATGTTACTTTTTACTTGCATTAGTGCTGGTTTTTAGAAATTATTTTGTTGATGGTACTAGAAAGCAACTTAATAAAATTGTTTCATCTATGCATGGCTTAACTTAGTAACAAGCAGAAAGGCAGTGTAACTTGTAGAAAAGGTTTGATAGAACAGACATGTAGAGTATATGGAGGGTTTCACTTTTAACAATAGTAGTAGCAATAGTAGTATTATCATGTGAACAGAGCTCTGTGAATTTAATACTTGGCACTCCAACCAACATGCAACACATTGCCACTCAGCTGCACCATGCTAAATAAGAATACAAGACTTTATTGTATTGTATTTAAAGGAAAACACAAATCAGTGAGAGTTACAACAAAACACTTTAGAAAGTAATCAGTCATTATGAACACACTATTATCAGTCAAGGGTTAGACAAGAGTCAAGAAGAAATGTTGGGGTGCCAGTGGTGCCACCCCATTTACTTGAAAAACAAAGGAACTGAAAATAACAAGTGCTTGATAGCTCAAGTAGAAAAAACAAAGCAAACTTTTAACTGTTGGCTGAGAATTTACAGGCTCCGAAGAGTGGTTCAATTTCAGGTTAGGAGCTTCACAGTTCAAGTGACTCATCTCCTAAATGAGATGCCACCTTCCAGGAGCACCTTGCTTTTACAGCTCCTGGACTGGATGGTGCAAGGTCCGTTGCCCACAATGGGCATCTCCTCTGAGCTGTGGGTGACAAAAGAAACAAGACAATCAGCAATCATGCCCTCTGGTGTCCCAGAGTGGTAGTACTTGTCACATATGATTTAGAAGGTGACCTACATATGTGACAAAACACATACTGCATATTTAGTGTATAAATGTCATCCTTTCTTATCAGTTCTAGGATCCAATTAGTTGAATGTTTTTATGGTAGAAGTCTGGATATAAAACATCCCACTGTGTGATGTCTAGTGATCTACTGGATTCACCTTCATCAAAGGCAATTTCCTCAAATGACAAATGTTAGTTTTGTGCACTTATGCGGGATTTTCATTTTTTATCCTCAGAAATTTAAGCTTAATCACAAAAGTTTATTTTCCACTGAAGCTGCTGCTAATGAGGTCAAGTGATGCACACTCCCTTCATTAATCTTAATCATTTTGTATTCTTCTGCAGTGTTCCCTAATCTGGTGAGGAAGTTGAATGGTGCTCTTCATGTTTTTATTATTTTATTTCTCTTCATCGCCATCACGTTTGCTCTAGTCAGTTTTGGGTTCTGTGTATACAATGCAAGGAAGATTCCGTACCAGTCAATAAAGGGACCTGCAGGCATTTACTTGTGGAATTTGATTGCAGGTAATTGTTTTATGATTTAATATTTTTTTTAATTACTGTGCAAGAACATGTTATAATACAATCATTGTAATATCTACTTTCATGTCTTACCAATCTGTGTTATTTACTGCCAGTCTGGATCGTCAGTTGTCATACTTACCCTGTAACATATGAAGTTGTTCTGTTGGATTTTCTAATTTGACCTTGGTTACCTATCAATATCACATAAGCTCCATTTCTGACATAATATAGGTGTCTTAAACAACTTGTTAAAGACTTAAAATCCAGTGAACTCTTAAACCAAAGCCATTTCACTTCTAATATGTAAATTAGATAATTATGTTAGGGGTTTATATGTCAGAATGCTAACCCTTTGACATATCAGATGATCTAGCTCCTTAATTTAAGAGAAGGCTAACACGCACAGTACAGACACAGGGGCAAAACGTTGTAATGTGATTAAAATGTTCATGCCTATGAAGAATAGAATAAGCTTTTTTTCTTCATTCATTCTTTATTTTATATAGCACATTTTCCATTAACAGTAAACAACAGCTTTTTAATAAAGAATACTGATTAGTACAGGCAGGTTACATAAGAATCAGTGGTGTTAACTTGTGTCTTTATGGTTCTCTTTGCATTGTACCACTTTAGTTGTCAGGCAATGTTGGTTACCTAGCTGCATGAGCAGTCTTTAATGAACAAAGATTAAATGACATAGTGTAGTTTCATTTATAGTGCATTGGTTGATGCGGTAATTAGCATGTATTATTTTTTGCTCCATCTTCCTCTAGGTATTAGGCCAGGTTATCCTGTTTAAGAAAGAATCAGGCTAGCAAATTATTATTTTAATGCACAAAGTATTCAGCATTCTTGCACTTTATGTGCACAATGTCTTAAATTATTAAAAAGGCTAGACTGTAAATGGCCCCTATCTTGTGTCTGATGCTGGATGAACAGGATCCTACCTGCCATGATGTTGTACAGAAAATAAGTGGATGAATGGCTAACTAAATTCTAGCACAAGATGTCAACTTACTGTATACAGTAGTGAGATTGCCAAGGAATGGTGTCTTTCAGGCTAGGCTCAATCCGCAGAGGATTTAATCTTGGCGTAAGACATTCTGCAGGGTCTGCTAATACAATATTAAGAATTCAGAAGAAAATACTGTACAATAGTATGTTACTCCTACGTACCACTCCCTCACAATGACCAAGAAAAGCAGTAACTGAAGATATAAAGGAATGAATCAACTTATACATGGATGAACAGATTGGTTTAGGTTATAGTGTGGTAGGTTGAAAAAGCACCTTCTTATTTATTGTACATTTTAATTAGACGAAGGTGCTGTCAGTAACACTGCCAAATTAAAATTCTTGACACATTGGTTCAAATCCTGGCCAGGTCCCTGGCTATCTGGAGTGTATACAGTATGATTCTCATGTGTCAGTGTGTTATTTTTCCCTGTACCCCGATTCACTCCAACATCCATAAAGTATACAGGTTGGATTATATTAAATTGAGTGAGCATATTGTTTGCATCAGTGTGCTCTACATTCCATCCATAGTTGGTTCTCCACTTGTCCTAGAGGTTCCATGAAACTCCAAAATGGAAACAGTTGTTTGAGAAATATATCAAAACCCACACCATATTGCAGTTTTTATAGCCAATACATTTTCTGGCATCTACAGCTTTAAATTCCTTGAAATTTTCAAAAGGCAATTGATTGTGGTTTCACTTTTTGTTTTACTAACATTAAATAAGTCAATGGAACTCCGATTACACTACTTCCTAGTTGTAAACTGAGATTTTATTTACCCAGTCTCAATAGTGTTCTAGTGAATAATAACAATGATACATATTTCTTTTTTCTTTTCATTTTAAAGGAATATTACAGACAACCTAATCATATTCATTTTTAGATACTTGTATGTTGTGTGCTCTGGGACCTGAATCTCTGCATTAGATTAAGATGGTTTGAAATGGAGTGTGGTATGATAGCGAACAAATTGTTCTAAAGCCCATTCATTCACAGATGAAAACAGATTGTAAAACATATGTAAAAACTGATATGGTATATGTAAGTCATGTAACCACAAGAAGAACACTTTGTAAGAGTTAGGATGGCACATTATGTTTTACTGTGGGTAAAATGTCTGGACTAAGATGTAATGTAACTATACACAAACTTCACTTCTATTGTATACTGATAGTAAGGTGACTTTTAAAGCAAGACACTTTGCCACAGCTTTCTTTTCTAAGGAGTGCCATATTTTGTATGAGTCCTTAGGTTTATTCAACTATTGGTAATCATAAAACATAATAAAAGGTTCTGTATTTTATTTGTTTCATCCACCTCGGTCTGTGCAGAAAAAATACAACATTGCAGTTAGAATCTTTTAAATCAAGTGCAGCATACATTAGAATGTTGGAATGAGTTAACCTTTCTTGAATAGCAGTTGTTTATTCTTTATATTTTTGTAAGGGAAAAGAAAAAAGTGCTTGAAACTGCCTGCCTGTTATGCTAGGACATCATGACTTCATCTGTATCAGAATGCTATATTAGGAAATTAGATCATATATAACGTTTAAGTTTGTGCTTTGTTCTGTGATAACAGTTTTATGTATAAGAACTCTTATTCTGTAAACCAAATGTTTAGACAAGACTGCTAATGATTAACTATTTTGGTATTTTTGGATGTTATGTAATGGCAGAGAATGTACTTTTTATTTGAGTGCTCATTGGTGGGATTGAAATGTTTACTAGCTACTATATATTAATGAACCTAAATAATAACTGGAGCTGTTCTCTTAAGACCAGCCAGACTTGCTATGGAGAGCCTTGCTGCTCAAGCCTCCACCAGTGTGTAAATAAAGGACGTCCTCGGATTTCATTTATAGCAATGACTCGAGACTGTTTTTATTTACTAAGTATTTTCTGTAAAAATGTTACTATTGCTTTACAGATTAGGCTGGATTTTACGAACAAAAAAAAAATGACCTTGAGCTAATTTAATCTTTAAAATGTACTCAGCATGTATTTTGATAGCACAGAATACAGTGTCAGTTATTTAAAATAATATTATAATGCTGCTGAGATTAAAAAGCACTAAGATTTCTTTTTGAGCTTTTGCTGTTACTGACTAGATCCTTAACGTATTAAAGTAAAATCTGCAGGATAATTGTTTGGTGTAGATGAACCTTATATTATTCAACTTATACAGGTATTTTGTTCTTTGAACTTTCGATTTGCCTTTCTTGTTGCTTTTGTATTTCTCTGAAATAATAATCTTAATTTAAAACCCTCTACATTGTGTAATTGACTGATTATATGTTTACTGTTTAAGCCCGAATGTTTCTGTTCCTATGCTTAAGATACATAACACTAGACAGTGATGCTTTTTACAACAGTGCTGTGCAGAAAACATCAATTATACTTTTTATTTTTTTTATTATTACCTGGCTGGCTATGGGGACATCTGTTCTAGCTGCAATTCAGCCCAGAATTATTAACATCACTACCCCATGCCATTTACAAGCCCTATACCTTCATCACACACCCTAATCATTTACAATCCTTTCCTCCTCCAGGGTTGTTTGGCGTCTTTGGAGTTGTCAGCTTTATTGCTGCTTTGAAGCTTCATCGGTTAACAGAGAGAATTGCCAATTTTAATGAACATATATTCCAGTTTGTTGCCTTGGAAGAACATTATGGCTTCTCTTTCTGGTTGTGTGTAGCAAGTACTGCAACCCATGGAGTTAACTTTCTTGTAGTGGCCATCACTGGAATTCATTTCCCCAGGATGCAGAAAAAACAACCAGAAGAACCCACTGTAACTGGAGAAGATCTTTTGTACTGATGATTTGCCTTTCCTTCAAATCAGAAAAATGAAGATCGTTGAATTTCAACAGTTACTGCTTTGAATGTCGTGAATGCAATGCTTTTATGTGTAATAGAGCTATTGCATGATAGACATAGTGCACGCTAGGACAAAGTCATTAGAGAAGGCAGACAATGCGTTTTACATGCTGCAGAAAAGCTATTTTTCTTTTAATCTGACAACAGTTAGATTTAAATTTTATTTTAATTTGACCAGAGATAATTGATTTATTAGATTTAAATTTTATTTTAATTTGACCAGAGATAATTGATTTATGTATTAGGAGATTATACATATAAGATTTTCATCTAAAATTAATGCTTTACTAGATGGAATGCATTGCTCTTGTGTTCAAAAAAAATGTTGTTAAACTGACAAATCCACATAGCCTAAGTGTGAATGAGATTAAATTGTGATGGACTAATATCCCATCAAGGCTGCTTGGGTAGGTGCCAGCTAATTGTATTGCTGTACTGGAAAAAGCAAGTTCAAGATGGGGATGAATGAGTGTTATTTGTTCTTTGATTCTAGAACAGAGAAGTTATTACACTGAAGAAAGGTATTTTAAATTATAGCATTATGGAATGATTCTAAATTTTAAAAAACAGGTGTTTAATGCTTACTCCTCTACAGAATCATCAAAATTGTTTTTTAATGTAACGTATATATATTTTTTCCAGGTGTAACTCTAGTTCATAGCCATTTTTTATATTTCATTATGTATACAGTGCATCCGGAAAGTATTCACAGCGCATCACTTTTTCCACATTTTGTTATGTTACAGCCTTATTCCAAAATGGATTACATTCATTTTTTCCTCAGAATTCTACACAGAACACCCCATAATGACAACATGAAGAAAGTTTACTTGAGGTTTTTGCAAATTTATTAAAAATAAAAAAATTGAGAAAGCACATGTACATAAGTATTTACAGCCTTTGCCATGAAGCTCAAAATTGAGCTGAGGTGCATCCTGTTTCCCCTGATCATCCTTGAGATGTTTCTGCAGCTTAATTGGAGTCCACCTGTGGTAAATTCAGTTGATTGGACATGATTTGAAAAGGCACACACCTGTCTATATAAGGTCCCACAGTTGACAGTTCATGTCAGAGCACAAACCTAGCATGAAGTCAAAGGAATTGTCTGTAGACCTCCGAGACAGGATTGTCTCGAAGCACAAATCTGGGGAAGGTTACAGAAAACTTTCTGCTGCTTTGAAGGTCCCAATGAGCACAGTGGCCTCCATCATCTCTAAGTGGTAGAAGTTCGAAACCACCAGGACTCTTCCTAGAGCTGGCCGGTCATCTAAACTGAGCAATCTCTGTGGAGAGAGGAGAACCTTCCAGAAGGACAACCATCTCTGTAGCAATCCACCAATCAGGCCTGTATGGTAAAGTGGCCAGATGGAAGCCACTCCTAAGTAAAAGGTACATGGCAGCCTGCCTGGAGTTTGCCAAAAGGCACCTGAAGGACTCTTGGACCATGAGAAACAAAATTCTCTGGTCTGATGAGACAAAGATTGAACTCTTGGGTGTGAATGCCAGGCATCACGTTTGGAGGAAACCAGGCACCACTCATCACCAGGCCAATACCATCCCTACAGTGAAGCATGGTGGTGGCAGCATCATGCTGTGGGGATGTTTTTCAGCAGCAGGAACTGGGAGACTAGTCAGGATAAAGGGAAAGATGACTGCAGTAATGTACAGAGACATCCTGGATGAAAACCTGCTCCAGAGCGCTCTTGACCTCAGACTGGGGCGACGGTACATCTTTCAGCAGGACAACGACCCTAAGCACACAGCCAAGATATCAAAGGAGTGGCTTCAGGACAACTCTGTGAATGTCCATGAGTGGCCCAGCCAGAGCCCAGACTTGAATCCGATTGAACATCTCTGGAGAGATCTTAAAATGGCTGTGCACCGACACTTCCCATCTGACCTGATGGAGCTTGAGAGGTGCTACAAAGAGGAATGGGAGAAACTGGCCAAGGATAGGTGTGCCAAGCTTTTGGCATCATATTCAAAAAGACTTGAGGCTGTAATTGCTGCCAAAGGTGCATCGACAAAGTATTGAGCAAAGGCTGTGAATACTTATGTACATGTGATTTCTCCGTTTTTTTTATTTTTAATAAATTTGCAAAAACCTCAAACTTTTTTCATGTTTTCATTATGGGGTGTTGTGTGTAGAATTCTGAGGAAAAAAATTATTTTAATCGATTTTGGAATAAGGCTGTAACATAACAAACTGTGGAAAAAGTGATGCGCTGTGAATACTTTCCGGATGCACTGTATATATATCTATATAATACTTTTAAGCATATTGTCATTCTGTTTATTGTAAATTGTTCATTTAAATTACTGTTTTATTTATTTATTGTTAGTTATTTGTAGGCTTCTTAAAAAAAAATCATAAACTGTTATGGTCTGGACTCTATATAAGAGATTTAGTCTCTAGGTCCACTTAATCTGTAATTACACAAAACAAGTTAGAAAATGGACAAATATCTTAGAATTATCTTGTATTTTTTTGTTGTTGCCAATTTGTACTATACCTCTTGAAATTACAGAAGCAATTGCGGGATTCAGTATTGTGTACAGTTTTGTAAAATGTTGTTTTCACCTGATTATACATTGCATCATGCAAAATATTTGCAAATATAATAGTTATTCAAAACAATGCCTAAGGTTTTTTGTTTGTTTATACTGTACATATTTATATTGCATCCCTCAATAAAAGATGCACTAATGATTTGAATGTGTCCTTTATTATATAGTATTGCAAACCATTTACCGGAAATACAGTGTTACAGAGAAGTTTTGGCCTCCCTGAGAAAATGACATTTTTTGTTGAATTTTGAAGTGAAAAGTATTAAATACAATCCCATTGGGTAATAGAAATTCCAACAAAGGTCTTTTGTCAACTTTTGAGGCACTGTTATATTTTATTTTATGAACTTAAACACAGAAAAAAAAAACATTAATTGTGACTTGTGCAAAAGATTGGGCAACCTACCACTTGTAAAGTCCCAGAATCTCATCATCTTTGTATGCCCGAATTGACTTGGTTTAAAAAGGGTAAACAGGAACTGTCAGTTGACAATAATTCCATTCCATTTCCACTAGATAAATTCTGACTCAGCCTTTTTGTGATAACACTGAATAACCATGGACTCCTCTTGTGAACTCACAGGTGGTCTGAAATGGTAAGATAATTGATGAATACAAAGTTGAAGAAATGCTATAAAAAACATCAAAGTACTTCCAACTTGATAAAGAAATGGCAACTGTGAGGAACCATGCAAGTCAAAAGAAGACCTAAAAGATCAATACAAACTTCTCAAAACTCTAACCCCTGAACCACTGCAGAAGATCTACAGGAAGACTTGCCCAACATTGGAGCTGTGGTGCTCAGTTGCACAGTGCAATGGTGATTGCATCGACAGTCTCCATGCAAACGTCACAAAAGACAATGTCTGAAGAATGCTAAGGATCATCTGGAAGCAAAAGTTGTTGACAGATGAATAAGATCGTGCTTTTTGGGCACAATCACCAGAGGTATATTTGGAGGAAAAAAGGAACAGCATTTCATGAAAAGATACGGGGAATCTGTCAGCTGCGTAAAGTGTGATACGCAGTACGCTTACAATACGCATGCATGCACAAATCGGGCAAGCGACGCAGATCGGGTAGTGGCAGGATGCTTTATGCTCCGGGGTTGTGCGGCAGTAGTGGCACAGGGAATATTGCACACCTGGAGGGAAGAATGAATTCCACTTAATATCAGAACATTCAGGGTGCAAATGTCTATCAAGAGATTCAGACTTCTACAACAAGACAATGATCCGAAGCATACATCGAAATCTACCATGAATTATATCAAGAAACAAAAGCTGAAGCTTTTGGAATGCCTCCCATAGTTCCAGAATTTAAACAGTATTAAAAATCTGAGGGTATGCATGCAAGTCACTCAACCAAATGTGTCTGAGGTAATCTGCCCGGAAGAATGGGCAAAAAATTCCATCAATAGGCTACAAAAATCGTCTGCAAACTGAGATATCTGCCAAAGGTTGGGTCACTAAGTACTAACGGAGGAAGGTGCCCAGAGTTTTGCTCAAGTGACGTTTACTGTGTTGTTTTTCTTTCTTTGTTTAAGTTCATAAAATAAATTGTAACACTGCTTTGAAAGCTGATTAAATACTTTTGTTTAAATATCTGTTTGGTGCAAGGGTTGTAATGAATATTTTTCATTTCAAAAATCAAAATATGTAATTTTGTCACTGATGACGATACTTTTTTGATGTAGAGATAAACGATTCCTGCAACAACAACAAAAATACTGCGTTTTTATCGAAATCGTTACTTTTGCGACGGACCCCGACGTGTCGCCAGTTTATGACCACATTTATACCCGCCTACCATTCAAAGGTCGGTCTTAGAGCTCCTGGGACACGTGAAGCCAAGTTGATAGAGGAGCACAGGATTCTATTCTGTTTTATTGGGTGTCATCCTGCAGGTTCTCCACCGGCAAACAAAGCAAGATGTTGCTGATGTTTAGAAAAGCTGTCGCCGCCGGAGGCAGGACATATCAGCACTGCAGGCTGTTTTCCTTGTCGTGCTCCTCACGGAGTGATAGAAAAGTAAGTTTTTTTGGAGTAAGATTGCGTGTGTAAAAGATCTAGCTTCTTTGAAATAATATGGACTGTTCGGTTGCGAATACGGTGTATGGTAAGCTTGCAACGGAAATAATGTTCTTAGTCGCTGGTTAAGTAGTGGAGTATCGGTATTGCGGGGAGAAGGTGTTAATGCACGAAGAAGACCGGTGACCGGGATAAATGGATGACATCTTAAGTGATGCGAAATCAGAAAAGGCTGCGGTTGCCTATGTATTTGGGCTTTTTAAAGACTTTGGAAAACAATTATAAAAGGAATCCTGCTTTCTGATGTCCCGAGATGTGGATGTTTCCACATCGGGCAGAATCCCACACAGGTGATGATGAAGGGTAGGTGTCTCTGACTCCGAACCTGGAGGGTCACAGTTTCTGAAAATTGTTATTCCTTTCATCTGTAGTAGACTATTGCCGCTAATGGGATCGTTTAATTGATTTCCTTGTTAAGATTTTGAACTGTATATTGCTTATTTTTTATCGCTGACAGCTCACTAACTATTGAGCTGCACCAGGAGAAAAATGGATGATCTCAGAAAAGAAATTTCTTATGTGCGTGACTAAGACACTGGCTGGGGTGAAAACTTGCCTCGTACATCTTAGTTTGAGACCTCTGATCTACAGAGCAGCTCCACACCATACACTCTTCAATGCCCTTGAAGAAGGCTGTCTTTTTTTTTTTTTTTTTGGATTTTATTGATTTAATTTAAATCAAATAACATTCCATACAAATAAGTCAAGTTCTACAGGACTTGGTTCGAAGGATGTCTTTTTATAGCACAGTTCCTCTGTGTCTCCATTAAGAATGGGGTCAAGTACTGTATATCTTCTTAACCATAATTCAAGCTGAAATAGACAAGTCATTGATTATTTTATCACATAATGTTTTTGTTAACACGGCTGGGTTATGGTCCCATTATTACAAACCACCGTGAAATGGAATGGACTTGTTCATCTACTGTAGAAGACATTGAAGCTCATTAGAATTGAAATGAGCAAAGCTTGCCTCTGCAAGAATTTGAGATCGCAGCCAATAATATGACCTGTGCAGTTATAATGTTCCACAAACCTTAACAAGAATGTTTGTCATTATAAATATTTAATTGCACAATTTCTCTGTTTTGTGTGCATCAGTAAAGCCTCACCCCAGTTTTATTCATCCATTTTCAAAATCCGAAGTCTCTGGTAAACTGGTGCTCATCCCTGGAGTACTGGACCCTGTGTGGGAACCAGATTTATAGAGGGCACCAATCCATCATGGGTCACACTTCTATAAACACCCATGCCCACTTATATTATATCAGTTTGTATTTTTTTGTATGTGGAAGATGACTACTTGGAGAAAACCAATGCAGACCTGTAGAATCTTTGAATTTAACAACGACCATACCTAAATTGGCATATACAGCCAGGACTTTTCAGTTGCATTTTGTTTCGTTTAACAGTTTAGATAGTATAATGTAGATGCTAAAGCAATGGACTTGCACCACAAGGCTGTAGGTTTGTTTTTGTTTTTTTTTTTTCCAGTACAGCATAACCCAAAGCATGTCATTTAAACCCCCTTATTTTGTATTTCCAATTGCTAAGGTATACTATTACATTTTCATTTTTCCATCCATCCATCCATTCTCTTCCACTTATCCGAGGTCGGGTCGCAGGGGCAGCAGCTTAAGCAGAGAGGCCCAGACTTCCCTCTCCCCGGCCACTTCTTCCAGCTCTTCCGGGAGAATCCCAAGGCGTTCCCAGGCCAGCCGGAGACATAGTCCCTCCAGCGTGTCCTGGGTCTTCCCCGGGGCCTCCTCCCGGTTGGGCGTGCCGGAACACCTCACCAGGGAGGCGTCCAGGAGGCATCCTGATCAGATGCCCGAGCCACCTCATCTGACTCCTCTCGATGCGGAGGAGCAGCGGCTCTACTCTGAGCCCCTCCCGGATGACTGAGCTTCTCATCCTATCTTTAAGGGAAAGCCCAGACACCCTGCGGAGGAAACTCATTTCAGCCGCTTGTATTCGTGATCTCGTTCTTTCGGTCACTACCCATAGCTCATGACCATAGGTGAGGGTAGGAAGGTAGATCGACTGGTAAATTGAGAGCTTTGCCTTAAGGCTCAGCTCCTTTTTCACCACGACAGACCGATGCAGAGCCCGCATCACTGCGGATGCCGCACCGATCCGCCTGTCAATCTCACGCTCCATTCTTCCCTCACTCGTGAACAAGACCCCGAGACCCCCAACCCTGAGAGGGCACTCCACCCTTTTCCGGCTGAGGACCATGCTCTCGGATTTGGAGGTGCTGATTCTCATCCCAGCCGCTTCACACTCAGCTGCGAACCGATCCAGAGAGAGCTGAAGATCACGGCCTGATGAAGCAAACAGGACAACATCATCTGCAAAAGCAGTGACCCAATCCTGAGTCCACCAAACCGACCCCTTCAACCCCCCTGGCTGCGCCTAGAAATTCTGTCCATAAAAGTTATGAACAGAATCGGTGACAAAGGGCAGCCCTGGCGGAGTCCAACTCTCACTGGAAACGGGCTCGACTTACTGCCGGCAATGCGGACCAAGCTCTGACACGGTTGTACAGAGACCGAACAGCTCTTATCAGGGGTCCGTACCCCATACTCCCGAGCACCCCCACAGGATTCCCGAGGGACACGGTCGAATGCCTTTTCCAAGTCCACAAAACACATGTAGACCGGTCGGGCAAACTCCCATGCACCCTCCAGGACTCTGCTAAGGGTGAAGAGCTGGTCCACTGTTCCGCGACCAGGACCGAAACCACACTGTTCCTCCTGAATCCGAGGTTCGACTATCCGACGGACCCTCCTCTCCAGAACTCCCGAATAGACTTTTCCAGGGAGGCTGAGGAGTGTGATCCCTCTATAGTTGGAACACACCCTCCGTCCCCTTTTAAAGAGGGGACCACCACCCCGGTCTGCCAATCCAGAGGCACTGTCCCGATGTCCATGCGATGTTGCAGAGACGTGTCAACCAAGACAGTCCTACAACATCCAGAGCCTTAAGGAACTCCGGGCGATCTC
This sequence comes from Polypterus senegalus, assembly GCF_016835505.1. Taxonomy (NCBI): domain Eukaryota; kingdom Metazoa; phylum Chordata; class Cladistia; order Polypteriformes; family Polypteridae; genus Polypterus; species Polypterus senegalus. The sequence goes on from NC_053157.1 coordinate 156,929,577, forward strand.
ATCCACCCCGGGCCCTGCCACCAAGGAGTTTTTGACCACCTTGGTGACTTCAGTCCCAGAGATGGGAGAGCCCACCTCAGAGTCCCCAGGCTCTGCTTCCTCATTGGAAGGCATGTTAGTGGGATTGAGGAGGTCTTCAAGTACTCCTCCCACCGACCACAACGTCCGAAGTCGAGGTCAGCAGCGCACCATCCCCACTATATACGGTGTTGACACTGCACTGCTTCCCTCCTGAGACGCCGGACGGTGGACCAGAATCTCCTCGAAGCCGTCCAAAGTCGCTCTCCATGGCCTCTCAAACTCCTCCCATGCCCGAAGTTTTCGCCTCAGCAACACCCGAGGCCGCGTTCCGCTTGGCCTGCCGGTACCTATCAGCTGCCTCCAGAGACCCACAGGACAAAAAGTCCTATAGGACTCCTTCTTCAGCTTGACGGCATCCCTCACCGCCGGTGTCCACCAACGGGTTCGGGGATTGCCGCCACGACAGGCACCGACCACCTTGCGGCCACAGCTCCGTCAGCCGCCTCAACAATAGAGGCACGGAACATGGCCCATTCGGACTCAATGTCCCCACCTCCCTCGGGGCGTGGTTGAAGTTCTGCCGGAGGTGGGAGTTGAAGCTACTTCTGACAGGGGACTCTGCCAGCCGTTCCCAGCAGACCCTCACAACACGCTTGGGCCTACCAGGTCTGACCGGCATCTTCCCCACCATCGAAGCCAACTCACCACCAGGTGGTGATCAGTTGACAGCTCGCCCCTCTCTTCACCCGAGTGTCCAAGACATATGGCGCAAGTCCGGCGACACGACCACAAAGTCGATCATCGACCTGAGGCCTAGGGTGTCCTGGTGCCAAGTGCACATATGAACACCCTTATGCTTGAACATGGTGTTCGTTATGGACAATCCGTGGCGAGCACAGAAGTCCAATAACAAAACACCGCTCGGGTTCAGATCGGGGGGGCATTCCTCCCAATCACGCCCTTCCAGGTCTCACTGTCATTGCCCACGTGAGCATTGAAGTCTCCCAGCAAAACGAGGGAATCCCAGAAGGTATGCCCTCTAGCACCCCTCCAGAGACTCCAAAAAGGGTGGATACTCCAAACTGCTGTTCGGTGCATACGCACAAACAACAGTCAGGACCCTTCCCCCACCCGAAGGCGGAGGGAGGCCACCCTCTCGTCCACCGGGTAAACCCCAATGCACAGGCTCCAGTGGGGCAATAAGTATGCCCACACCTGCTCGGCGCCTCACCGGGGCAACTCCAGAGTGGTAGAGAGTCCAGCCCCTCTCAAGGAGATTGGTTCCAGAGTCCAAGCTGTGCGTCGAGGTGAGTCCGACTATATCTAGCCGGAACCTCTCGACCTCGCACTAGCTCAGGCTCCTTCCCTTCAGAGAGGTGACATTCCACGTCCCAAGAGCCAGTTTCTGTAGCCGAGGATCAGACCGCCAAGGTCCCCGCCTTCGGCCACCACCCAACTCACATTGCACCCAACCTCCTTGGCCCCTCCCATAGGTGGTGAGCCCATGGGGAGGAGGACCCACGTTACCTCTTCGGCTGTGCCCGCCGAGCCCCATGGGTGCAGGCCCGCCACCAGGCGCCGCCATCGAGCCCCACCTCCAGGCCTGGCTCCAGAGGGGGGCCCCGGTGACCCGCGTCCGGGCAAGGGAAAACGTTGTCCACAGTTTTTATTTTTCATTGGAGGTTTATTGAACCGCTCTTTGTCTCATCCCTCACCCAGGACCAGTTTGCCTTGGGTGGCCCTACCAGCGGCATAAAGCCCCGGACAACATAGCTCCTAGGATCATTGGGACACGCAAACCCCTCCACCACGATAAGGTGACGGTTCAAGGAGGAGACATTTTCATTTTTTTATTTTTTAATTTGCTCTGTTTTGTGTTTCTTTGTCATCTCCTTTGTCTTCTAATCCTTTGCCATACTTTTTTTTTTTTGTCTCTTTCATCTAAAACAAAGCTTGTCTCTGTGTTATTGATCATTACCAGTTCAGTTGTTTTGGAGTACAGTAATTGCTTTTCCTCTATCACTGTTCATAATTGGATTTGATTTATAAGAATATTACTTTATCATCTAAGAACTCCAATTACCAATTTACAACTTAAATTTATACCCTGCTTATATTTAGTGCCCCACAGACATTTTGCTATGGGCTTTTTAGCTGACCCACTGTCAGAATAGAAAAAGCTATTCTTTCTTGGCACAATCTCCTGGTACACTATCCTTTAATCTGGGACAATCCTCTGTTTTTAATCTTATAATCGTATTTAATATCTTTTTAATCTTGTGAAATATTTATTGGTCTATTGTTTGAATTATTTGAGGAACATATTAAAGGTGCATCCAGCGCATATCTTCTGTGCAACTTGCCCATAGCTATACAGAGGAGAGGTGTAATCCATTGTCCCACGTAGGTTTTTATTTTTTCTCTGCCTCATTTCCTTTGTTTTTTTTTTTGATAACATTGTGCCTGCCATTCCAGGATTATATGTGTTCATTTAAGGCTAGGTGTGACTGGTGACTCGGGTCATGAGTTGGGCATTATGGGGTGGCAGTTTTAGTGTTATATTATAATGTGCTTTACTGTGTTCTGTAATGATTGCTCATGATTTTCATACCACTAATAAAAATGTTGATCACAAAAAAATAATATAGCATGACTTTGTAAGTTGCCTTTGGTAAGGGGGTCAGCTAAATACATAGTACAAAAATGAAAATAATTGTTTACAAAACACACATCAGATATCCACTTCAGAGTTATCATCAAATATTTTTAAAATGCGAAAGTGTCCTAAAATGATTTTTGCTGCATATAATGTGTAAAGCTACATGTTAAAATAAATAAAGGCCAAATTTTGCATCAAGACTTTGCAGATGTAGGAGACGTTTCTGCATTTGGACTTAAAACTTTCTAAATTTTAAATTTTTTATTTCAAGTCATTTTAGATGCTACTAGATAACTGTATAGTGTACCATTGGTAAAAAATACTTTTTGAGATCTCATTAATTTCAATGTATAGTTACATTTTTAAGATGGTAAAAACAATTCAAAAGTTTCTGTCTGAGCAGCAGGCAGTATGTTACTGGAAAGAAAACAATTATCATACTGGGGACTTTTTATTACTGCTACATTAGAATTGCAGAGCTTGAGATAGACAGTATGCCGACATTACTGTAATGATTAAATTGTTCTTATGAAGAAGAATAATTCATGAACTTTAGGAGACTATGAAAGCCTGGAATTCAGTTAAACATTCCCCTCATAAAGCTGACTTTGGAATCGTATTCAACATCAGTATTTCATGCCTAACCTGGATCTGCTAAGACCTTGACCACAGAATTAATTTCAAGAATGTTGGTGGGTGGGATTGTTGCAGTTGATTTGAGCCTCACTTGTGAGAGGTTTTTTTTTTTTTATCATGATGGTCCAGCTGAACTTTTTTACATTCAAAAGGCTGAAACACTTATGGTAAAATGTTAAAAATACTCACTTGGAGGGTTATATGACAGGGCAAATAGCTTGGCATGTTTCAATCCAAATTAAGTAAAGTGTCTGTCTAAGTGGATATTGCTTAAGTGTTTGTCCGTTCTCCCATGATAGTTGTTTTACTCACAGTTTATAGGGAAAACTCAGAGGTTGGTGGCAGGATTGGCAATCCAACCAGTGTTTTTAAAAAACAAACTCACACTGTTCCATTGTGGTGCTGAGATGTCACCCGTTGCACGTCTGCACTCGGGTCCCAATCTGTGTGGTTTGTCATGTGGTGGGTGCAGCAACTCACTGTAATAAGCGCATGCTCCCATCCCTTGTATGCTGTGCATGTTTGCATTCAGGTCCATTCGCTATTATCTGGTTTCATCAAGTTATTTATTAACACATTCATTATGTGTGGAAAATAAGGTTAGTTTAAAAATAAATCTTTGGTGTCTGTCTGCATTAAACATTAATCTATGGTTTAGTCCAAACCATTCAGTTCGTTGTGACTGAATGTGAGTGACTATTAACAGTGATTATAGTCATTAATAAGAAATCTTCTTAGAGAAGTCTGGCTTTATCATGGAGATATGCTTCTTAGGCAGATTGGATCGACCACTAAATATACCATACTGTATTTCATTTTAGCAGTATGTGATAAAAATGAATGAACTACTAAAATTATTTTTATCAATGAAAAACATATATATATATATATTTATCCTATTCTGTGTTTATTCTCCTTTACAGTTTTCTGGATCCCATCAGTAAAGACTCCTAAAATGTCCAGTGATCTTCATCATAAAACCATAATAATAGATAAAATCAACCAAATTAAACAAAATATACACACACTGTAGTTGAAGTCCTGATTTAAATGCTGAACATAGTAAAATACTTTGCTGTAAATATTTAAACAGTATTTTTTAAAACAGCAATATTTTTAGGGATTGGTCAACATACACACACAATACCCACAAATATTTGTTATACTGACTTTCATCTAGTAAAGAGTAAGGAATGTATGAAGTATACAATTGTATTAAATTTCTTTTCAAAAATAGGAACAATAAAACATTTTACACATTTAGTGTGTTTAATAGATAAAGCAAATATTTCTAATTCATAACATGCACACTTTTTCATCTGTGTAGTCTTCAAAATATGGGAGAGCAATTTGTTTCATTGAAGAGTTCCTTTATTTGACACTCATTTTACTTCTCCCCACACCATTAAAACTGAATTAAAGAAGTTAATTGATTGAATGGACAGATTTTTGTTGGTTTTGACAAAAACCTATTGCAGTTCAGCCAAGCTTTTCTTAGTCACTTAAGTAAACTGAAGTTGATTTGGAAAGTATTTGGTCTCCTTCACGTTCTGCACACTTTTTATGGTGTTGTTGATTTAATTTTAATGGATAAATTTAGCATTTTTTGCCTATCAACAATCTAAAGCCTGTAATGACAAATTTATTTAAAATCAAATATTGAAATCTCACATGAATACAAGTATTCAGACCCTTAGTTCAGTAATTTGAAGTCCCTTTTCCAGCAATTATAACTGAGTCTTCTTGAGTAAGTCTCTACATATATGCACACCTGGATTTAGGCAGTTATCCCATTCTTATTGTCAAGCTCAGTTAGGTTGGATGGAAAGCACCTGTAAACTGCCATCCTCAGGTCAATGGCAGATGTTATGTGTTCATTGTCTCCAACAGACCATCACTGACCCATCACCAAACCGGTCATGCTGAATGATGTTACTGGGAGCATAATGATTTCCATTGCTTCTCCAGGCCCTTTCACATCTATCACATGTGCTCAGGGTGAACCTGCTCTCGTCTGTGAAATGCACAAGGCACCAGTGGTGGACCTGCCAATTCTGGTTTTCTATGGTAAATGCTAATCGAGCTCCACGGTGCCAGGCAGTGAGCACAGGGCCCACTAAAGGATGTCAGGCCCTTAGGCCACCCTCATGAAGTCTGTTTCTGATTGTTTGGTCAGAGACATTCACACCAGTGGCCTGCTGGAGGTAATTTTGTAGGGCTCTGGCAGTGCTCATCTTGTTCCTCCTTGCCCGAAGGAGCAGATACCGGACATGCTGATGGGTTAAGGACCTTCTACAGCCCTGTCCATCTCTCCTAGAGTAATTGCCTGTCTCCTGGAATCTCCTCTATGCTCTTGAGACTGTGCTGGGAGATAAAGCAAACCTTCTGGCAATGGCACATATTGTGCCATCCTGGAGAAGTTGGACTACCTGTGCAACCTCTGTAGGGTCCAAGTATCGCCTCATGCTACCAGTAATGACACTGACCGTAGCCAAATGCAAACCTAGTGAAAAAACAGTCAGAAAAGACGAGGAGAGAAAAATGTGAGTGGCCTCCACCTGTTAAACATTCCTGTTTTGGGGTCTGTCACATTGTTGCCCCTCTAATGCACCTGTTGTTAATTTCATTAACACCAAAGCAGCTGAAACTGATTAACAACCCCTCTGCTACTTAAATGACCACCTCAATATTCTAAAAGTCTCATTGAATTGATGCTATACTCTGATTAAAAGTGCTACTTTAATTTTTCTGAGAAGTGTGTGTGTATATATGGATGTATTATATATAATATATAATATGGTAAATCCCTCTTTATCCCGTCAATGGAGTCTATTCTAGCAGAACTAGATACAAGACAAGAAATGGCCCTGGACCAGCAAAAAGCTTATCGCATAACATAAACCTACTCTAGTTGACTAAAAACACAAAATTCAAGAGGATAAATTCATTAAGTCAGTGCACACCTACATATACTGTATAAGCATTGACTGAGGCAAATTTAGCAAAAAACTCTAACAAATCTTTAAATATTGGCTATTGTGATTTAGACTGATTTACATTATTCTGTCATAATATGTTAGTTTTGAGGTGTGTAATGCAGTGTCACTCCTTATCAGAAATCTTATTTTACTTTTGTTGTAAATTTCTATGTAGCTCTAACAGTGTAAACATATTCTATTTCTTTGTATAGGGTCTTGTTCTTGGTGTTTATGACAAAGAAAAAGACGAAAACAGCTTAAAATTTACAGAAGCAGGAGAGGCGTTTGATATGTCTGTCTCAGGAAGGCTTCGTGAGCTCTTAACAGTGTGAGTAAAGGAAGTCTTTTTATTGAAATAAATTATTTTTGTTGGATTTTTTGATTATGTTTTACTTTTTTGCACTTTGTCTCTGAGATAATAAATTATTGGCCTTATGAAATACTGATGAGATAGGTACTTCTATTGTGACTGTTATTCCCCAATGTATTTATCAGCGATCTGCAGTAATAGTGTTGTTTCTTCTAGAGCTGAATTTAGGGTTAGTAGAAAGCATCAAACTGAATTAAACATGATGGCAATTCTGTAAATGCAGGCATGCCTACAAGATTTTTGACAGCAACTGAGGTTACTTAAAATTTACATAGACAATGTCGAAACAAGTCAGTAAAGTGGTGAGAGTGACAGTTTGGTTGGACTGTTAAGAAGATTTTATCATATACTGCAGTGTTACTTTGATAAACGTCTTATCTAAATAATATGTCCTCTAAATCCTTAATTTATGGAATATTGTTTTGTAATAGTGATCTGAAAAAGTTCTTATATTAACTGCTGATGAAAATAATCATATCCATTCTCATTGTATAACAGATTATATTTTTAAAGTTTAAAACTGTTTTTCATTTATATTTAGATCTGGACCTGCACTGACACAGGGGAAAAGTCGAGTTTTCCATGCTGTGCGCCAGGTATGCACTATTTTTTTCTTTTTCATCTTGACTTTAGAATCAGGGTAGAATGCAAATAAAATGACTGCACAGTTAGTAATAATATCTGCTAACATACACTTGTATTTAAAAAAAAAAAAAATCACAAAAGATATGAGTAGTGTATGGACTAATGTGAAACAATCATATCTTCTTGAAATAAACTATTGTTGAACTCTGAGGAGAACTCCTACAGATGTAAAGAGAATGTGTAGGTAAACCTTCATGGACATTGTTAGGAGTCCACACATTTTAGCAAAACAAACTGTTCTGGGACCCAAGTCCAGGTGCCTGATGCCATGAGACAGCAGCAATAACCTCTACAATTATGCTGCCTAGATGGGGAATAATAATTCCAAAAAAACAATATCCATTTTGTATATTGTGGGCATGCATGGAGTTCATACAATAATGCTTGCCTCCATTTAAAATGCATTTTTATGATATTTTATTTTCCTCTACTTTTGGAACATGTTTTGCTGAGGTTAGTGTTAAATTAATTATGCATTTTTTTATATAATTTGCTGAAGTACTGTATTGCAGGTTTTACATGAGTCAATCTGTAAACTTAAGGTTAAAAATTATCAGTGTGTTTTGCACTTTACATAGCCAGACAGTTTAGTTTTTTTTTGTTTTTTTTAAACTCTTATTTGCAGGATTTTCCAAGTGTGGCTGTTGTTGGTCTTGGTAAATCTTCAGCTGCATTTTGCAACCAGGAAAACTGGGACAGTAAAAAAGTGAACATCCGTAATGCTGTCTCAGGTAATTTTACTGTGATCTTTTATCTTTTGCATGTTTTATCTTGTTGGAACTTGCAGCAAATATAAATTGAAGATTACTGTCATGCTATGTTTTTTCTGAAGTTGCATTACATAATTAAAATACATTTACAGATTTCTTGTGACATCTTAGAGCTAATATTCTTCTATTATGTTTGGCCTTGTTATACTTTAGTTTGGTTAAAGAATGTAAACAAATATGTAATATGTATACAAGGTAGGAAAGTTTTTGAGCGTGACCTTTTAAAAGGAACACCAGTGAAACCAAGCAAATTTTATTTACAGCACACTAATATATTTGTTTTAAAGTTCATAAAATTTTTCAGTGTCACTTCATTAAAACATTTGTCTGTCCTGTGCAACCACTATTCCTAGCTAACTTGACATCATTAAAATAGCATGTCCCATGAAATTTGACCTTCACATTAAGGAGCAGGTGGCAGTAACACATGGCCAGCAGTCACCTGTGACATCTTTCTAAATCCACGGTTTTGCAGAGCAGTGTTTTCAACCCATACAGTGAGAGCAGAGGCATTGCCATAAAACAGAAGGGCGATAGTCCCCATCATTCTTTGCTACTTTCCCAATAACGTCCAAAAACAGCAAAGCTAATCTGCATAATATGAACTGGATATGTGGAGCTTTTTAGGCATATAATCAATATGGACTACATCATAAAATATTGTGTACATAATCGCGCCTCAACTAAATTGGGCCTTGTATTTTTTTTGGTATTGAACAATTACCTTGCTTCTGATTTATTTGTTGTTTGTAACCTGAGATATAATGATGTATCGCTAGTTATGGAATGCTACTTAAATTAATCCTAGTCTTTATTCATTCATTAACTAAAGATTCTCCTTGGAACAGTGAATATGATGATGCTTCCTTCTAGGAGTGAACTTTCTGGGGACATTCTAGGCCCAGCATGCGCAGGCCTTGCTCATGCGTAAATGTTCATAAAGAGTGAATTTAAATGACCATTGATGTTCAGTTTAGTGTCTGTTATCTGAAAGTGGTTTTGTTTGAAGACAATTAAGGCCATTTTCATTGAAAAGCAAGGAAATAATTTTATTCTAACAAGAAAATACATATGCATTGGATGTTACAATTATGCAATTTTGCTAAGCACAGCAGAAAATACATTGACTCTTGATGATGATATGTGCTAATGGTTCATTCCAAAATAGTGTATATTACCATTCATTTAATCAATCTGTTTAAATTTTCAATTAATTTTCTGACCCGTTTAATCCAAGTCAGGGTCATGATAAACCGAAACTTCTCCCATAATAGGATTTGGGAGAGAAAAAATGGAGTATCTGGAAATAAATCCAAATAGAAAATGACTATGGATGAATTTGAACCTAGTGTCCTTTTAGCTGTGAAGCTAAGCTATAATGCATACAACTATTTGCCAACAATTTTGGTCTTTATAATAAAAAATACACTTTGAAAGAAGTTGAAAAATATTTTAAGGTTGTGTGTGTGTGTTTAAGAAGTATATTTACATTTCTGGTTCTGTTTTGGGAATAACAGTTGGGTGCCGGCAGCTCCAAGATCTGGAAATCCCTACAATAGAAGTGGATCCTTGTGGTGATGCCCAGTCAGCTGCAGAAGGAGCTATATTAGGTCTGTTTGAATATGATGAATTGAAGCAGAGAAAGAAAACTGTTGTTGCAGCACAGCTTCATGGAAGGTAAAAGTAATGGTTTTGGAATGCTTGCTGATACAGTTCTAATACATATATAAATTTAAAAAAAATATATACAGTATTATGATGCACGATCATGTATACATTGTTCTATGTCACTCGATCAGTTTTTTGAACAGATATATTCCTCCATAAATATTTGTGTGTGTGTGTGTAATCCCCTTTAATAAAACTCCTGTGTGCGTCCAGGAGTCCGTGTGTGTGTCTTCTGGTGAAGTGCGCATGTGCGGGGCCGCAACGCACATCGCACCGTGCCGCGCTCATGCACACAGCACCTTGGTCACACACACACTGGAAGCTGGAAGCTGGGCACACAGTGAATGGCATTGCCGCAGCAGTGCATGATATCGTCATCATCATCATCCTCTTTAATAAAACCCCTGTGTGCGTCCAGGTGTCCGTGTGTGTGTGTGTGTGTGTGTGTGTGTGTGTGTGTGTGTCTGTCTTCTGGTGAAGTGAGCATGCGCGGGGCCACATGGCACATGTTCAGTCTCTTCCTGTGCATTCCCTGTGTGTGCAGAGAGAGAGAGAGAGAGAGAGACGCACACACAAGTGCGTGCGCACGAGAGACAGACACAAACACACACACACACACACACAGAGACAGGCCCGCATGGGGGACAGACATGCATACGCACACATGCACGTAGGCAGGCACGCGACAGAGACAGACAAGCTCACGCGCACACACACACACACACACGCAGGCCCGCCACAGAGACAGGCACGCACACACACACACACACACACGGGACAGAGTCAGACACACACAGGCGCACGCGTGCATTGTTGCAATGTTACTTTTCTTGATTGTTTATTAGATTACGGATTTTTCAAATATTCATTTTTTTTCCCTGTGCTTAAAACTCATTATAAAAGGTGTTTTTAGCGACCGGGTCGTAAGGCTATAGCGCAAACTCTTGCAGTGTTAGTTTTCTCTGTTGTTCAAGGTTTTCTTAGTGTTATTCAATGTTTTTACATTTAGTTTACTATTACTGTGTGCATTCAATGGTATGATTAACTATATTTGTGCTTAAAATCTTTAAAAAAATATATATTTACATACAGTTCATATGATCTGGAATGGATTAATTGTATTTACATACAATCCTATGGGGGAAATTACTTCGGTTCCACTGTATTACTGTCTAACAAAATTACAGGCATTTTACGAAAATACAAGCCAGTATTACTGAGAGAGAAAATTAAAGGCACACACACCTGGTGTGGCGGAAGTGCTGAGGTCTAGGGTCTTCCTGGTATTGGGGTCCCCCTGGCGGTAACCCCGGGTCCCTATAGGGTGGAGCTTCCCAGCTCTTTACCCGCGGCCCTTTAGGGCGGTCACCCCCTCGAGGTCTGGAGGAGGCACTAGCCCTCCTCCTGTCTTCTTGGGCGTCCCGGCTGGGTACCACCTCCATCCGGTTGTGACACTATTAGAGCAAAGGATTTCTTTCAGCCTCACCTAAGTGATGTTGTGAATTTGAGCATGTGATAATTGTACTTTGTTTCTAACTTTCCTGTTAACTTCTCACAGTCTATAGGATGATTACTTTTTACCTGCCATTTCTGATGTATGTCATTATACTCTTAGGAATGTCTCTGTATAGTTAAAGTGGATATACAACATACCATACCATTTTCTAAGCTAGCTTAATCCTGAATAGGGTTGTGGAGAGACTGGAGCTTATCCCAGCAGGCACAGGGGGAACACTTACGCACTCACCACACATCCACTAGTGCCAATTTAGTTTTGCAAATCCACTTAATCTGGTTGACTTTGGACTGTTTGAGGAAAGTAGAGCACCCAGAGTACACCCATACAAAAAGGGGGTTGTATGTATGGTTGGTTGGATGGATGGATAGTCCCTGTGAGCATTCTGGTCAGTATGGCTTTGGTGTGATTGGTCACTTTTACTTTGGTGACACAACGAATAGGAGGTGGAAGTGTGAGAAACATGAAGAGGAGTAAAAATGTATGAGGTATGCTGACAGAGTTGCCTTCAAAGATGGCAAATCATTTTTTATTATTCTAATACTTGCTTTCAATGGATATTGCAGCTAGTGTGTATGTGTATATTATATATAATATACATGCACACCCACAGGGCTATACAAGAAACAAATTGTTTTTTCACTTAACATGTCCGAATTCCAACTCTGTCCATACCCATTCCTGTGTTACGTGGTTTGTTTAAACATATCCTATGAATGAGTATTGGAGTTATATAAAGTTTATAGGGTAATTGTTCAAACACGTCTGAATCATTGTTCAGGCTTCTCATACAGGATGTTGAACAGGTAGGTGTTCTGGGAGAATATATACAATAGCAGTAAAGATAGCAGCAAAAACCACAAGATGTACATGTAACTAGTGGTGGAGCAGTGGGGTTAAAGTAGACTGGATCAGACAAGTGGTAGAAATATTTCTTTAAAAAAGTAAGAACAAATATTCTTCTATACATATTAATTAAATCTGGAACTTCTGTACCCCATGACAACAGCATAAGCAACAATATTGGGATTCCTTATAGGTTGCAATACATTTTTATTAATTTTAAATATTTTTAAGAAAGTACAATGTTACATATTTAAAAAAAATATATAATGAATCTATCTACACACATTTTGTATAGCAAATGCCACGTGAACAATAAGTTAACAATTCTCCACATATTTTTAATGTACAATAAATTTGACAGCAGATGCATGTATGAGTCAGCTCTGTCTGCTCATCCTCTGTTCTATGTCTTTCTTTTTTTCTTTTCTAAAATATTTAGTAGCTTTTCTCTTAATTGTTCCTTTACTGGGTTTCTCAGACATCAATACTTTTATCATTTATTGAAGTAAAAATAAATATTTACTATTAAAATATATATTATTGTTTAATGAATTTTACTAACATTGTAGTACTTTGAATATTCAAAAAGAAGTTAAGAAATGTATCAAAAGAATGGTTTTTGTACTTGTATGTAATGAAATGCATATTCTGTGTGATCATAAATGACTTAAATAAATTTGTAACTCCATATATGTTTGCTTTAACTCCATCATGGATAACTTTTTCACAACACATTTTGAAGTTGGTATATATTTCATCTTCACACACTTCAATGTACTTCCACACAGCAGACATCGTAGTGGGCACGAGCTCTGAAGAATGTTTCAGTTCTTTTCTGCTCATACACACTTGCACAGCAGCTGGTCGTTACGCTACTTTTAACTTGTTTTACCTGCATGTTGGAAAGTCGCAAAGTGCACTAGGCATATGCCCATCTCCCATTTTATATTAAACATAATACCAACTGGCAATTGGAAAGCTATACGCTGGTCTGCCAATTACAGATTGAGCAAAAACCGGTGTATCACTAAAGTGGTTGAAATGCCTGGTAACCAGTGGGCAAAATGTGTTGGTCGGGTGCCTTGAAAGGGAGACCAATGGCAACCTGCCAACCAAAAATAAATACACTAAACCTTTTGCAGAGTGACTTTAATGAAATCCACAACATATGACATAAAAATAACTGAGTAGAAAAATGGTTGTCTTAAGAGCTGTAGTAACTGAAATAAAACCGTAAAATATAATACACGTCCCTATCCAGAATCATGAGGAGCAGGTGTGTTCCGCAACATCACTAGTTAGGGGTATATCGATGTAGGTGTTTTATTTTTATATTATATGGGGCTTTTTTGGAAAAGATGGTAATGTTTTCAGTTTGACCCAGATAGTCTTATTCCTCCTTTATCACTGTAGTTTTCCTTCTTGATAAATAACGGGAGAGAATTGTGCCTAACATTTCCTTTCATAAATATTCATCTTGATGATGATGTAATATTTTTTTTGTAGAATTTTTCTCTAGACAAACCACAACACAGAACAAAATGCAAAAAACACTGCACATCTCATGAATATACAGATTAACAGTCTCCAAAATAAATTTACCTGTGACTGCCAAGCTTGAATTTCTGTGTCTGTCTTTCAGTTTGGGCTTCTCTGCTGGTGGACATAGCTAATTAACTTTCGTTGAGGAAATTATTAATTCAAAGGAAGCAATTTTGCTTTTTGAAATGGCAGAATTAGAAGTTTGACTGAATAGAACTGTTATGATAAGACCTAATTTCGGGCTGCTTGTGAAAGGAATATAGCGGACTTTTAACACGTCATACCTGCTGATTTTTACTAGTTTGTTCAGATCAAGATTTCTATTATACAGCAATAAATGACGGCCCTCTGTGGGCTGTTATGCACCAGTGGATAAATGAATTGTACAGTATTGTAAGCCACAGGGCTGGCATGTGACCTGGCCAATCTTGTTTAGCTACACTAATAAGGTATATTCTCCAGTTTGTGTTTTGATTCATGTTGAACATTTTCTGTATGATAAATAGACTGAATAACAACATGTTTGAAAATTGTCTAATCTAGACTTTTACTCTGTTTTAATAATAATTTGTTTCAGCTGTGGAAGGTCATTATATTATTATTTGGAGATGTGTTGTAAAACTTCTGCCTGTCTGCTAAAGGTTATTAATAATGTTTTCTTGTAGCTCTAACAGTGAATCTTGGCAGAAGGGAGTTCTTTATGCTGAAGGACAAAATTTTGCCCGATATTTAATGGAATCACCAGCAAATCACATGACACCATCATGCTTTGCAAATAAGATCCAGCAGAGACTAAAATCTGTGTCTGATAAGGTAGAAGTCCACATCAGGTACTTTTTATGTTTTACTACTGAACTGAGCTTTTCTCATCTAAAGCGTAAAAATATGCTGGATTAAAAATGTTTACAAGTGGGTGTACAAATCACATTTCATTATTTAGCTTATTTAATTTAAAAGAGACAAAAAACACTTTAGTGCTAAAGTACATGCAAACCAAAACATTCAAAATAACAGATTGCACTTTTTGTAAGTACCAGCTTCAGAAATACACAAACCTGACAAGGATATGTAATTCAGCACAAACAGATATCTATGATTACAGGTGGAATATCTTGTACTTGAAAAGAGACAGCTCCCTTTTATATACCGTGAACAATAGGAGTTCTGCTATGCTCATGTGTGCAGAGACTACCTTTAAGCACTATAAGCCAAACGCTTCTTGGTGATGTTGGCGGAGCTTTCTCTCGCTTAATCCCTACCTTTTGTGAAGCTCCACCATTATAGACCTACCCTTTAATAACAACAGGTTGGATTGTAATGTGAACTGTTCAGGCTTTGGAACTTATAATTAATACAACTATACACCAGCTTTATCTAAAATGGTCTTGACAGTAGTAGTAGTAATTTCAGTAAGGTGAAAAGGAATTGTGTTATGACATCCCATGCATAAAAGCACTGCAGGTGTAAGATACCTAAGATATTTTTGGTTCCTAACAAAAAAAAAAGGTTTCATATTGGAATATGCAGTGTGTATGGTTGTGTTTTTTTTTGTTTTTTTTTTTAGGTTTAAATTTCTAACAATGATGTAATGTAAAATGCTTTTTATGCATACATCAATAACACAATACTTTCTCATTTTCTTAATTCAGTTCTGGGTCACAGAGAGCCTGAAGCAATTCATGAGTCATTTTCATATTGGTTTCCATCCATCCATCCATTTTCCTTAAAAATTATTTTAGTTACAGCCCATTATGAAGAGTGCACATGTTTTGTATCTTTAATTGCCATGGACAAAGTCGTTAGCTTTTTTTTTTTTTTGACATTTTTAAATAGCAGTCTTCTGAGTACATGAAACACTTTACACACTGTACACTTTTTTTACATGTAACAGTTGTTCTCTAAATGTTTTTAAAACTGAAATTTTTAAATAGCAACCAAAGGTTGTGCATTTAAAGAATATATTTGTTAATGCCACATATATGCTGCAGCTCTGCAAGTAACTTTGTGTTTTTGCTATCTGCACATACTTTTTTATTATAAAAAAAATGTTACTAATAATTTAAAAGGATGATTCAGTATATGCTGTACCCTCTAAAAATGTTTTTAGTTACATCTTTTCATCATGGTTTCATTTATAATTATATTACGCTACATTATTTTGTTCATTTTGTTTATTCAGTCTGCAGTGGGCTAGTGCCCTGCCCGGGGTTTGTTACCTGCCTTGCGCCCTGTGTTGGCTAGGATTGGCTCCAGCAGACCCCCGTGACCCTGTAGTTAGGATGTAGCGGGTTGGATAATGGATAGATGGATGGATGTTTATTCAGTTCATTGATTTTCTGCAAAAATTAATTAAAAAAATTTATTTCAAAAATATTACCTATTACAGAGTTTATTGGCAATGTCTTTTTGTATGCAGTGTTTTACCTTTAACATTTAAATTACCATTTATAATGTCTCCAGTTCTTTTTATTTTTAAGATTAAAGATTCATGTTGATCTTCATATGTGTGTGTTTTTTTTTTTTAAACAGGCCAAAGTCTTGGATAGAAGATCAACAGATGGGTTCTTTTCTGAGTGTGTCAAAGGGTTCAGATGAACCACCTGTGTTTGTTGAGGTTCATTACAAAGGGGCAACCAATACAAAGTCTCCACCATTAGTGTTTGTTGGCAAAGGAATAACTTTTGACAGGTAGGACTAATACAATTCTCAGGCCACCTTAAAATATATATAGCTATGATTTTTTTTTTTTAAAAATGTACCACTTTGTTGCTTCATCTTCATTACTGATGAGGTGTTTATGCGGTTTTGAGTGGCTTAAGTTCAGATTCTGTGTAAGTGAGCATATAGGGCTACATATCTTCACTTTAAACACACATACACTATATACAGTATTTCTCTATGTATGTGTTATATAATAATAGTATAATTTGTCATGGATTTTTTAATTAAAGTTTTAAGCCTTTTTAGCAATAGTACAAATATCAATTAGTGCAAAGAAATACCACCACCAAATTGATGATTAAGCATTTTATAAACAATGCCATCCAACATATCGAGTCTCTGTATGAAAAAGTAATGGTCTCTTACTACCTGTATCAATTCAACTTCAGTGCCACTGAGAATAACTTGTGGGTCCTTCATCTGCTCAGAATTAGTATTTCTAAGCTTTGTGTTTAAAAATAAACAAATAAATAAATAAAAATGTCTGGACCTACCTATAACATTGTGCTTTACCAATGATTTAAAAAAATTTCATCATCTACTAAAAGTATTCAAACAGGCCTCCAATGCACCAAATACATGACTTATAATCATTCAGCTTTGTTTATTTTACTTCTTTCATATTGTAAAAGTATGGGAGATTTTTTTTTTCATTTTAATTACTACAATTAAATGTACATCTCACCATTTTTTCTTTGTGCATATCTTAAGCTTTGAAATTATCTGTCTTCAACTTCCAGTGTATGTTTGACCACTTATTTGTAATTGTCAGTATTACTCTTATTTTTTTGTCTTATGTTATACTACAACATGGATGAATAAATGCTTTATGGAAGATTATTCGTACCAAAATTAAATGCAATCGAATGTGTTGGCTAAGTTGTAGTGCGATGCATATGCAGGTTGGATTGCATTTCAATTTGGCATGAATAATCTTGCATAATGTAGGCCTTTTCTTTTGCAATTTAAAATTTTGTTCTGCAAACATATTTGTTTTAAGGTTGCAATGTGTCCCTAAAGCAAACACATTCCTGTTATTTGTATTGCATTCATGTTTGTTATCTCATTGTGATGAGGTGATGTGTGTTTTTTTTTCATTTTGCAAATGTATTGCCTTGTTTTAGTGTGCATTTCTACAGTTCCAACGGATGGATTAAAACTAACCATGTTGTAATCCCCATTGCCAAAAGTTTAAGAACTTGTGTTTCTTTGTTTGATCTTTGTTATTATAAAAGGCAAGGTCTGTCAGGGTTTTGTACTGTATCTGGCATGGGACAAGCAGTGTGAGTCAGTAAACATTTGCCATGAACACATTTTTTTTTAAATTACACAGGATCTTCTTTGCTGCATATGTAGTTATGTTCAGGAGGTTATTGTTTCAATTATCAGAATTACATTGCCATTGGCAATAGATCATTAACAGTGTTCCTTTGAAGCATTATATCCCAGATATATTGGTGTACGATACATATAGTATTTATAAAACATGATTTTGGGTTTTATATTTCGATAATTTAGTATGGCTTAGTCTTCCTTAGAACAGAGGATCTGAAACTCAATCCTGGGAAACCACAATAGGTAAAAGTTTTTCTTCCATCTAGTTTCACATTTACTTATTTTTTACTTTGTTAACTTGCCTTTTTTGTGCTTTTAGTCTGTTTTGAGAAAAAGGTTATTTGTAAGAAATTTTAAATCTCTCTTTTGTAGTGTTTTTCTTTTTCCTGAACAATTTGGTTCCTTATTTGTAAATTGGAATTATTAAAAAATAGCAATAAACAAGACAAATATCACTATAAATTACCCTAAATGACAAAGGGGAGCACGCCTTAAATAACTACATCATTACTACATCATTAAATATATGAGAATAGTCTTAAAAAGCAAGATAAAATTAATCTGTGTAACAGACACATGCTTTACACATTCCTTTAAAAGTGTAACAAACAGCAGTTTCAGTTTTTAAGTTGCCATAAAAAGGCAGACACAGAAAAATGATAGTTTTTCCTGAATTAAGGTATTAGTCAATTAAAGTCAAAAGTTAGTAAGAATGAAAATCTACAGCCATATCAGTTTTCCATCACTGAGCTTTAATTATTCAGCCATTGTTTGGTTAATTAAACCCTTGCTTTGTTCTCTTTTGCACCATAATTATACCTTTTGTATTTATTAGTGGTGGAATTTCCCTGAAGTCTTCTAAAAATATGGATGCAATGAGAGCAGATATGGGAGGAGCAGCCACTGTTTGTTCATCAATTATTACAGCAGCATCTCTGAAGCTCCCCATTAATATTATAGGTATAAGTTATATAAATAATTAACTTTTCATTTTTAGTTATTTTATGTGTTTAGTGTAAAGATTTGAAGATTGTGCTTTTGTAACTGTGTTACCTTAGCATTTTTTATAAAATTATTTTCCAGTTTAATATTGCATTTAATAGTTCTTGCTTTTTGTCAGATTTTGTATATGTTCAGTTTCGTTTATTTATAGTCATATGAAAAAGTTTGGGATCCCCTCTCAGTCTGCATAATAATTGCAAGTTGTGCTTCCCTTTGCCTCTCCTCTTAAGAGTGACAGCATGGGATCCTCAAAGCAACTCTCAAAAGATCTCAAAACAAAGATTGTTCATTATCATGGTTTAGGGGAAGGCTACAAAAAGCTATCTCAGAGGTTTAAACTGTCAGTTTCAATTGTAAGGAATGTAATCAGGAAATGGAAGGCCACAGGCACAGTTGCTGTTAAACCCCGGTCTGGCAGGCCAAGAAAAATACAGGAGTGGCATATGCGCAGGATTGTGAGAATGGTTACAAACAACCCATAGATCACCTCCAAAGACCTGCAAGAACATCTTGCTGCAGATGGTGTATCTGTACATCGTTCTATAATTCAGTACAATTTACACAAAGAACATCTGTATGGCAGGGGGATAAGAAAGAAGCCCTTTCTGCACTCACGCCACAAACAAAGTCACTTGTTGTATGCAAATGCTCATTTAGACAAGCCAGATTCATTTCAGAACAAAGTGCTTTGGACTGATGAGACAAAAATGTAGTTATTTGGTCATAACAAAAAGAGCTTTGCATGGCAGAAGAAGAACACCGCATTCCAAGAAAAACACCTGCTATCTACTGTCAAATTTGGTGGAGGTTCCATTATGCTGTGGGGCTGTGTGGCTAGTTCAGGGGCCCTTGTTAAAGTCGAGGGTCGGATGAATTCAACCCAATATCAACAAATTCTTCGGGATAATGTTCAAGCACCAGTCACAAAGTTGAAGCTACGCAGGGGTTGGATATTCCAACAAGACAATGACCCAAAACACAGTTCGAAATCTACAAAGGCATTCATGCAGAGGGAGAAGTACAATGTTCTGGAATGGCCGTCAGTCCCCTGACTTGAATATCATCAAAAATCTATGGGATGATTTGGAGCAGGCTGTCCATGCTCGGCAGCCATCAAATTTAACTGAATTGGAGGGATTTTGTATTGAAGAATGGTCAAAAATACCTCTATCCAGAATCCAGGCACTCCTCAAAGGCTATAGGAGGTGTCTAGAGGCTGTTATATTTGCAAAAGGAGGCTCAACTAAGTATTGATGTAATATCTGTGTTGGGGTGCCCAAATTTATACACCTGTCTAATTTTGTTATGATGCATATTTTCTGTTAATCCAATAAACTTAATGTCACTACTGAAATACTACTGTTTCCATAAGGCATGTCATTTATTAAAAGGAAGTTGCTACTTTGAAAGCTCAGCCAATGATAAACAAAAATCTAAATAATTAAGAGGGGTTCCCAAACTATTTCATATGACTATATTTTCTGAATACATGTGAAAACCTTTTTTGCGGTAAAAAGTATAACACGTTGGCTGGTTTACATTATGATCAAAAATTAAGGTCTTCATATTACTTATTAATTACAGAGGTACTTAAACACCTTCATTCAGAGATAAATATTGTTTAAAGATGAAAGAGGAATTTACCAGGTCATGTGTCCTTGTAACCATTTCCCAACCCGTTGAATCCGAACACAGGGTCATGGGGGTCTGCTGGAGCCAATCCCAGCCAACACAGGGCGCAAGGCAGGAACCAATCCCGGGCAGGGCGCCAACACACCGCAGGACACACACACCCACACACTAGGGACAACTTAGAATTGCCAATCTACCTAACCTGCTACCACTGCGCCACCGTGCCACCCCTTGTAAAGGTATTTGGGCCTGGAATTTAATAGCAAGTGCTGGCTACTCAAATGTGCAGTTTTCATGTGAAAGAAGAAAAAGTAAGTTGCTGTAGTGCATTACATTTTATAATAAGTATAATTCACAATGTAACATATTTAATTACTTCATTCTAATTAATGATTAATGTAACCAAGGTACTTTTAAAATTAATGTTATCCACACTGCTTGAGAGACACAGGCCCTGTACTTTTTGGATTCATGGTGGCCATTGATGATGTTTAATCCCTTTTTATGACATCGAAGCATTTTGCTGAAGAAAAGTTCCTTAAGTGGATTCACACATAAATGGGGTTTTTTAATAAACTAGGCTTAACTGAGTTTCTCACCCTGTCCTGGTTTTGGGTGTTCATGCAAACACACTCTCTGTCGATTTCTGTATTGAACTTTAGTTTCATGAAGTTGTATTTTTTTTCAGGTCTTGCTCCCCTATGTGAAAATATGCCTAGTGGCAAAGCTAATAAGCCAGGTGATGTCGTTAGGGCAAAAAATGGAAAAACAATCCAGGTATGCAAGCATCCTTTCAGCGATATGACATCTTCTCTGCTTAGACTTTATTTGGTTATTTAGTAAAGACTGGAGTTGTATAAAAGAAATTTTCTGTTCTATATTAGAGCACATTTAATATGTATGTATTCTTTTTGCAAATTAATGTGCAAAATGATTAGTAAAATCAGAAATTTCTTACCCAGTCTCATCTTGTAGCTTTAAATATATATATAATAAATAAATAAATAAATATATATATATATATATATATATATATATATATATATATATATATATATATATATATATATATATAAGGACTTCTCTATGTCTTATATAAGCATGTATTTTATTTCTTCATGATTATTCTTGTCTAGATTTAATTTTCTTTTGTTTTTAGCTATTTCTTTGGCATTTTGTAAAGCATTTCAAGCTACATCTTGTATACA
This sequence comes from Polypterus senegalus, assembly GCF_016835505.1. Taxonomy (NCBI): domain Eukaryota; kingdom Metazoa; phylum Chordata; class Cladistia; order Polypteriformes; family Polypteridae; genus Polypterus; species Polypterus senegalus. Next base: position 156,951,126 of record NC_053157.1, read on the forward strand.
ATGTATAAAAATGTTTTTGTTTTTTTTTAATTTAAGAATTAACGTCTGTTTTGTTTAGATATTCCTTCAAACTCTTTTTATATTTTAAAGGTTGATGATACAGATGCTGAAGGTCGGCTGATACTTGCAGATGCTCTTTGTTATGCACATTGTTTCAATCCCAAGGCCATTGTCAATGTTGCAACTTTAACAGGTACCCGCTTTGTTACTTAATAATTTCCAATTGTTGCCTATTGAAATTGTGTGTCGGTTGTGGTCTACATTTATCGATATAAATTTTATGAATTAATATAGTGGTACTGTGGAAATATATAGTTTTTTGTTTTTGGTTTTTTTTTTTTAAATTAATGATAATATACACTTTTTAGAACACAGATTAAATATGTTGCATATTATCCTGACTTAATAAAAATGTTACTGTTCTATTTTACAAATCTAAATCTACTGTATATCTCCTGTCACACCTGAACACAATCCGATACAGTGCCAATGTTTGACATTGGAGCGTACCTACCTTCCGCTTGGCCAGAACTACATTTTTTTTTTTTTAATTGATTTTTATAGTTTGTCCTGTTTCACTACTACATGGTCAGAGCCGCGGGGGACAGCTAGTTATACAGTAGTGTAAATAAAAACAATATATGCTGTATCAGTAACCGTAAACAAACAATATTCACTGATCAAATTTTGCTGTTTCAATTCACTTTTCATTAATGCAGTGTTGTCTATTATTGTTTCTTAACCATGAGCATTTAGAGTTTATGTAGACTCTGACAGTAATTTTGAGCGCCACATTGCCAGTGTTAGGACTTGGATTTGAAACCAACATGTTTTTCTATAGTGCATTTTAATACAAGATAAGTAGCTCAAAGTACTTTACAAGATATGAGGAAAACATACTAAGGATGAATAAATAAATTACTTATGCAAGTTTGTATTCATTTCATAAGCAGCACAATTTGTAGTGTAATAAATTGATAACAATATTTTTTTCTGCCTATTCTCTACCTCTGAAATGTAGTCTGATCTGTAAAAATATCCAGATTTTGTGTAGTCAAATGTTAGTTTGCCAATTTACTAGAAGTATAGCTTGTTTCTTTTTATTTGTGGTATGAATTTAGTTGGCTGTATTTGTAGAGACTTGCTCTGCAACGGGTGGTTTTTATTATTCCATTAGTTTTATATATTCTCATTAAATACTGTGCTCTTGATTTCTTGTTTAAGTTCAGTATCAGCCTCCTGTGCTGCCTAGTGTTCAGATATACTGTATATTGAGTGTTACTCAATATAATATTTTAGGGGTGTCAGAAAGTACATTTTAATTGTTCTAGATCTAAATGGTATCTTTTTTTGTAATTATGTGGGATTATGGGAAAGCAAGTTGATGTTTTTACTACAAATTGAACATTATCATAAGAAAGCTGCCCATTTGTAATTTGCTGAAGCATGTAAGTAACCATTGTTTGTGTCATTTTAAAGTCGTATGAACTTATTTTAGATATTGTTAAAACATTTAAGGTGGTTTAATAGCCAAATGTTTTTGCTAAAACATTGAGTGTTTTTAAAAACAAATCAAACACTACACATTGGCTTAATTAAGGAACCCATCCGATCAAACCAAGCATATGTAGATAAGTATTGTAGAATGAAAATCGATGTATGCAATATTCCACCATACAAACTGAATTTTAATATGCATTATACATTTTACAGTAGCAGATTATATAGGTACTATAGTTTGTTAGCTTTCAGGTGGGTTTTGGTTGCCCCTAAGTGCATTATGCAGGAATACTGGAACAAAGAATAGGATCCTGTGTAAAACTATGGAATGTCACCCCAAGATGCTAGAAGGCAGCGACTCATCAGTTGCCAAAATTTGTGCCACAACTCCAAGTGAGAACCTGAGGCCAGGCTAAAGCTTTTCAAGAAGGCACCTGCAACCTCTGCATGGGGAAACCTGGAATTAGGCTGCTTATTTGGGGGTGGCCTTGGGAAGTACCATCCTAGCAGGTTGCCAGTACTTATCTAACAAATCGTTTGAGGGGACAAACTTTCCCTGGTGTCTCTATAGGAAGTGAAATGAAATGGTTCCAGGCCTCGGCTAAAAAGTTAGCTTAGTAGGTTAATTGAGGTAGACATGCCTATTTACTTAATAGGCAGACCAGATAGGCTGATATGTTTTGTGTTTTGTATACTGTCAGTATTCATACTCCATTGGAGTATTTTTGTTAATAAAGTAGACATTTTTATTTACTCTATTTGCATATAGGACTGGTAAAAAGTGTCCCTTTCTTTTCAGCATTGTAGAAATTCACATTAGAGCATCAATCTATATTCAATTTGTTAATGCATGTTTTAAAAACCTTGCAATATAAATATAATCACAAATCAGAAAACGTTGGCACAGTATGGAAAATGCATATAAAAAATGCTGTGATTTTTTTCTTTTTTGAGTTTTATTTCTTTGCAGACAGTATGAGCCCAAGATGTTTCATGTTTTGTCTGCTCCTCTTCATGTCATACATTCATTCTTGCATTTCGGGTCTGCAACACATTCTAAAAAAGTTGGGACAGGGCAAATTAAGGCCAGTAATGAGGTAAAATAGTGAATGACGGGATTTCAAACAGATGATGTCAACAGTTGAAGCAGTACTCACAAAAGGCTGAGTCTTTGCAAAGATGGGTAGATCATCTCCAGTTTGTCAACAAATGCGTGAAAAAATTATTGAAATGTTTAATAACAATGTTCCTCAAAGGAAGATTGGAAAGGATTTGCATATTTCTCTCTCAACCGTGCATAATACCATTAAACAATTCAAGGAATCTGGAGGAATTTCAATGTGTTAAGGGCAGGGGCACAACACTAGGCTGAACACCCGTGATCTCCAATCACTCAGACGGCACTGCATCAAGAATGGTCATTCATCAACAGATGATACAACCACATTGGCAAGAGATTACTTTGGCAAACCTTTGACAAGCACTAGAATACGGAGTTAGATTCACAAATGCCACTTAAGGCTTCTCTTTTGCACAGTAAAGCTTTATGTTAACCATGTCCAGAAGCTGCATGGACTTCTCTGGGCTCAGAGGAATCTGACATGGACCAACACACAGTGGGAACGTGTATTGTGGTCAGATGAATCATTATTCCAGATTTTTTTTTGTTTTTTTGAAAGAAATGCGCACCATATGCTCTAGACCAAAGGCAAAAAGGACCGTGCAGACAGTCCAAAAGCCAGGGTCTGTCATGGTATGGGGTCGTGTCTGTGCCCTTGGCAAAGGTAATTTACACTTCTGTGATGGCAACAATAATGCAGAAAAGTACACTGAAAGTTTAGAGCAACATCTGCTGCCTTCAAGACGACATTGTTTCCAGGGACATCCATGCATTTTTCAACAAGACAGTGCAAAACCACATTCTGCACACATTACTAAGATATGGCTGCAGAAGAAGAGGGTAAAGGTACTGAACTGGCCTGTCTGCAGTCCTGACCTTTCCACAGTACAGTATGGAGAATATTGAAACAAAAAGTACTACAGCATCACCATACTGTTGCACACCTTAAGATGTGTTTGCAGGAAGAATGTGACAAAGTAACACCTGAAAAGCTTCATCACTTGGTATGCTCAATGCCAAAGCATCTTTTAAACATTTTGAGAAGGAATGCAACTGTAAAGTGGTGAATGCTTTACCATCCCAACTTTTTTTTTTTTTTCTTGAAATGCAGGAATGGATGTATATTAACAAATGAAATGAAGTTGACCTGACAAAACGTGAAATATCTTGGGTTCATACTATCTGGAATAAAATAAGTCAAAGTAAATTTAAGAATCACTGTGTTTTTGTTTTCTGTACCATCCCAACCTTTTCTGATTTGGAGGTTGAATAATGCAATAAAAAAGAAAATGATAAAATAATAAAATTCAGACTCCAACATCTAAGAATTCTGAGAAGCACAGATCAATCCAATAAAACAAGGTCCAGTCCTGGCATTAATGCAGATCGTAAGCATCCACTGTTTACTCTTTGAGTAACTTGACAAATAGTTTTATCACTTAAAAATCTAAAATATTTTTGTTTAATTCTTTAATTTCTTATTTTTTTATTTTTACTTAAAAATCTAAAACTCTTAACAACTGAGGACAGGAGTAAGGTTTGAAACAGCATTGTATGTTGTGACAGAAATACCATAAATCCAATACTTGTGCCTGGGGCCTCACTGAAGGATGAAATTTCATCATGCCTTAGACCTAATTCAAGCTTCTGAGCATTGGTAGCCAAAATAAATAGCTGTATAATTTCTAAACAAATGGCCATTAATTATACCCACTTTCTTGGTATTTGGTCCGCAGTAATACATTCTATACAAAATTTCTTTGTTCTCATTGTTAGGTGCTATGATTGCTGCCTTAGGCTCTGCAGCTGCTGGTGTCTTCAGCAACTCAGACTGGCTATTTGATCATCTGAGGCAAGTAAGTATTATTTTGCATGTGTATAATTTCAGTTTATTGCAAAAAACAGTGGAGAGAAAATGTGTATAAACAGCATAATGAAATATAAATGGAAATGGGTTGATTGCATCTTAATTAAATTAGAACTCCCTGTATTTATTCAAAGATTTCTTTAACCAGTTAGACATTGTTAGCCTTCTTACTATTTGCAATAAAAGTAATTATGACCAAGTATTTAAAATAAAGGAAAAACATACAAATGAACACAAACATGGAATGATATTAGAAAAAATAGATTAGGATAAAGGTTTTACAAAATAATGGGAGATGCCTTTCTAACTGCCACTGATCAGCTTAACTAGTTTTGTTTTGTTTTGTTTTTCTGCATGATCGGTTTAGAAATACTCATTTTTTCTTATGATACAATTAATGTGAACTGAGTTGCACTGACATTTGACATCTTCCTAAGCACATTTAGGAATTAAATTAGAGAGGTAATTTTCTGGATCATCTATGGTGAAAACTACACCAACTACAATATTTTCTGTTCTCAGCTGTCAGCAAAGGTAGTGTTTGAAAAAAATCTAAAGAAAAATTATGCACTTAAATGACCTTGACTTTATTTTTAAAAAAATAAATAAATAAATCATGAATTGCATGGTATTTTGTTTAAAGTGTATAAAATTGAGGATTACACAATTTTTTTTAATTTAAATACACTTTGCATAATTTTTGAAATTCCATTAATGGCAAATGACTGCTCTTTTGTTTTTTTGTAGGGGGGGGGGGTTCTCTCTATTATGAGAACAAAATATTCAGCAGTTTATTTAATAAAAGAAGCCACTGATAATAGTTTGTTTAAGATAACTAGTAATTTTAACCTTGCTGCAGAGATTCTGACACAAAATGCTAAGTTGATGATTAAGTCAAGCACCTGGGTTCATTTTAGTTTTCACATTGTTACAGGGCAAAAGGAACTTGATATGTGAATCTATAAAGTACTGCTTTTACATTTGTATTGTAAAATATCTGTAGTTGATATTATGTGGTAGGATTATTTAGGTGGCCATTTCATATTTAACACCACTTTCAGGAAAAGACTATTTTTATTTTTACTTTCTTTTATATGAACTATAGGGAAAGTATTTAATCATCCAAAAACAGAATTTTGTTTAAGAATCTTGAAGTTTTAAACCTCCCTGAGTCCAAAAATACAATTTTTGGAAGTGTGTGTGTGCGCGTGTGTGTGCGCATGTGTGTGTGTGTGTATGTAAACACAATAACTTGACTACACTTTCCCTTAGAGAGAGAGAGAGAGAGAGAGGTTAGGAGCACGCACTGATACAGTGCATTGCCGCTCCCCACCACACAACAAACCAACTCTGGATCCAGATTAGGACCCGAGTGCAGCCATGCAACGGGTGATACCTTAGCACTACACTAGTTCAGATGTAGTGGAACAGTGTGAGGTTTTTTTATGGGATCAACCAAATTTGGCATACAATTTATAGGTACAAAACGTAGATTGCTATCAACTTTTGAGCTATTTCCACTAACCAGAAGTCGTACTTTTTTATTCATGCAGCTGCAGAGTCCAATTTATTTAACCTAATTTTATAATAATTGTTCAATATATTATTCATTTGATTTGTTGTTGATGGTTGCTTAATGTACATAATATAAAAATATAATCATTTTGAGGTTTACTCCTCAGATATCCATCCCAATATCTGAATATACAAGAAAGTCTAGGGGAGACCACTCCCGATTTTTTTATAAATTAGGTGACTTTTTCGCTGCAGTTATCCTTGAAATCAAGAGCTTTCTTTCACTTGAGAAGGTGTAGTCTTCTTATTCTTGAATGGAAAAACTAATCACGTGTCATTTCAACTAGAAGAGCCTTTTGATGTACCTTTCTCTCCTCAAGCTGACAGTAGTATTTTTAGGCTGAAGCTTACTAAATATAGACATTCTGTGTACTCCACTTGATGCAGTGCATCTCCATAAGGTTTTCACAATTGTTCACACATCTGAAGTGGGCAGTTCTATATCACCATTATGGGCTAAGCCTGACTAAGTTATGAAGTAAGCCTATAACTGTAGGCAACAATCTTTTCCATACCAGACTCCACTAATGGTCCGGGTATATTCAGTATTCAACTGTATACTGTATGTTTTAAATTGCTGTAAGTATACTTTGTGTACTTTTATTTTAGGCAAGTGTTGTGACGGGAGACAGAGTTTGGAGAATGCCTCTTTTTGAACACTATTCCAGGCAGATGACAGAATCACAGCTGGCAGACCTTAACAACATTGGCAAAGATCGCGGGTCTGTATATATATCATATTTAAAATCTGAAAATGCATTCGTTATTTTGGTGTTTTGTTAATTATATATTTGAAAAATTTAATTTGTGAGTGTGGCATGTTTTTGCTGGTGTTTCTTTTTCTCCTTACTAATTGCAAACAGATTTTCTGCCAACAGAAGGGGGCAGTTCCAGAAGTGAATTACTTAGTCTCCTCCACAATTATTGGTAACCCTGGTAAAGAGAAGTAAAATAAATGTTAAAGAAAAAAAAATCGCCTTTTGATGAATTACCTTGATCTCACACTGAACATAAAACTGAAGGATATTTTATTCTGAGAAAAATAAATTTCTCATCATGAAATTATTTTTAACAAAAGTACATGTGTCATTATAATTGACACCCCTGCACTTAATGCATCGTAAAACCTCCCTTTGCCAATAAAATAGGACTGGGTCCTATAACATCTAATAAGGTGGGAGCTTTGGGCACAAGTCAAGAACTACCTTAGATGGACCACTGATCCATCATAGGGCTACTCTCACACACATGTAGTGCAATCCATATTTGGATATGGATATTGCAAAGGCTGTCCACTGCATTTAAAATAATACATTTTATATTTGTAGTTTATCCATTAGAAAAACAAAATCAGTGTCTTATGTGCTAAAACATGCTTTTAGAATTCCTGTTGTTTGAAGGTTGTAAAGGAGCACTGTAACACATAATTTTAGAAATACAGAAAAACAAAAATAATATCAATATATCACTTAACCTAGCTAGATTCCACGAAGTTAATTGAATGTTTTTATAATAAATACGGTACTTTAGACTTCTAATTATGAAATAAAAATAAAGGTTTTTCACTTGAAACAATGTGTTCTCTCTCTCTCTCTCTCTACTCTACTCTACTCCTCCTCCCGCAAGCTTTGTCCACCTCTTCCTGACTGTGGCTCTCTGACTAATACTGAGGCGGCTCCTTTTATGGTACACCTGAAAATGCTCCAGGTGTTTCTTGACCTTCTTCTGGGTGTGGCGGAAATGGTGCCACAAAGGGCTCAACTCTAGCAGCCCAACAGGGCTGTTCCAAACTACAACTCTCAACATACCCAGCAGGGATCGATGGTGCTGTAGCAACCCAGGGGGGCTGCCCACTAGTGTCTTGGGGAAGATTACTCCAATATGCCCCTCCCTCTGTCCTTCCACCCAGCTGGCGTCCTGGCTGGGCAGTGGCCCCTGGCCATCCTTCACAACTTGTAATATACAGTATTAGGCCAGTAAATAAATCGCTCATCATTGTCTGTTTTATTCCTACTATTAGCCTATGGCTGTTCCACCAGCCCTCTGCCAGTTCCATCTGAAATCTTTCTCTTCTGAGGCCAAATGATAATCTACCTATAGCACGCTTTAAAATGGAATACTTCTCTCTAGCAGCCCCTGCTTATATATTATAAATACAGTCGATTCTGGTTAATTGGACCAGCTGCTTATTCGGACCGAATCCTAATGAACCGAAACAGATCATATTACATAAGCCTAATATTGTTCGCTTATTTGGACCAAAATTCCATTTTCCAAGCCACAAATCACCCGCGGAAAGCGGATGTAAAGCGGGTCAGCGACATCGGGAGGATCCCTGGGCTCCCCAGGAGAATTCATGCTTTTATCAAAGGTCAGGAAGTAGGAAAATTTGTACCAAGTGCAAATCAGTGGGGGTGAACATGCCTGCCCTTTCTTTCCTAAAATGGACTGCCCAGTAGCCAGCGACATGAAGTCGAGCGTAAACAAGTGCAATGTGCAAACAGAATGCATCAGATCACACTAGACAAGTTTTTCAAACGCTGACTGGAATTTGGTAATGTAACCTTTTTTATTGTGCTTCGCATGCTGAGTGTCGTGTAGATCGTTTCGAAGAATTTGCAGATTTTTTTTCAATAAACAAAGATGTAAGCAACCGTATATGTACGTAGTTCTTGTTTGTACGTTCGCCATACGCATGTGCAGCACAATAAAAGTCATAATGACATTTTAATATGTTACTTATAGCACGTCCCGTCTTGGTTGCACATGTATAGGGCATGTTCGTGTAATCGGACCAGCCGGTTATTAGGACCAAAATGATTGCGTCCCGATGTGGTCCGATTAACAGAAATCGACTGTACTGCCATTCAAAGTGGCTTTCCAGTTACCAGTTTGGGTTCCTGTTGTCAGCTCTGCCTATTATTCAGTGTCATGCAAATCCATATACAGTACATACATTATCTATGTGTAATTACTATATATTTTGAAATATATATAGAGAGAATTCGAGTTAGAGTTATGATCAGAAAGCTTGTTTTATTTGCCTTATGTCGCTGGTTTTCACATTTTTTTAAGCATTGAAAAAATTAGTAATTTTTTTAACAATTCCCATTGAATAACTAGAAATAACACAATGTAAGTTAATAATTTTTAAATAAGCTGAAGAATAATGAAATTTCAGCTTATTGACTTTTAACAGTAATTCTGTAGTTTTGCTTGATGATAGATTTTAAGGTTGCAGTCTGTTAATTTTGTAAAGGTGATTAACACTAGCTGACCTGATAAGTTTTAAACTTTGACATTACTGTATGTTTATTTATAGGTCAGGAGGTGCCTGCACTGCTGCTGCATTTCTAAAGGAGTTTATCACAGTTCCTCATTGGGCACATGTGGATATTGCAGGTGTTATGACAAATAAGGATGAGGTGCCCTACCTGCGGAAAGGCATGACTGGAAGGCCAACAAGGACATTAGTGGAATTGGCAGCTCGTCTGAGCAATGATTTCAATTAGGATTGTATACGCATGGCAATAATTGAAATATATGGAGATGTTTTGAAAATTCTATCATGAACCTTTATTACAGATAATTGAACAGTTAATGATGTTAAATTTATCTACTTTATTCTTTGCAATGAAACGAAGAATCAGAAAATTGTAATTATTCCGTAATATCATATCAAAATTAACTTAGGTTGAGGGCTTGATCAATTTCAGTTTTAGACTTGTCAAACATTTATCACTTCTTCCTCTAATAGTTAGGTGCTAACATGACAGACATCAGGACAAGATGTTCTGTCATTTTAATTGACTTTTCTAAACCCTTGACCATTATTTAAAGAAACTAGACATTTTCGCCCAGGAGTTCACATACATTCATTTATGCATTCATACATCCGTTTTCCTAGTCTACTTGATCTAACTCTGAGACAAAAGGAGTCTATCCTGGGTGGTATTCCTCAAAGCATGCTTATGACATTGAGAGTTAGTTAAATAAACCTGGCTTTATCTAGCCTATGTAATATGTTTCTCGTTAGTGCAAAATGGGCTTATGCAGTCTAGAATTATGTGTGCACTTGTGATATTTAAGCAGCCCCAAAAAATGATCATGGCATAAAAACATAGAGATAGAAGTGTAAGTTCTACAGATGAGTGAGTGCCTGTGAAAGTTAGACACGAGTCACCGATCATTCTGTTTAGCTTTTTATTTATTTATTTTTTTTTGTTATTATTGATGTCAAGTAGAAGAGCATATAAATGAAAAGTAGAAGTATTTTCATCAGCTGAAGAAGATGTAATACATGAGTTGTGCAAATCTTTAATAAAAGAAAAAGAAATATGTCAGATGTGAAAAAGGGTATGTGTCAGACTATAGCACACGAAATAAATATCTTAAGTACGTTACGGTTCTCAGTTTGTGTACTGGATAATTAAATGCTAATGGTGTTATTCAAAATGAAAACTTTCTTTTGAATTGCCTATTTTGTTTGTAAACTTAATAGTTTGTAAATGTCATACTTAAAGAAAGCATTGTTAACACTGTATTCAGTAGCAACGTGAGTGGTGTGACGCACACTTGGCAGCCAGTGAAGTTTTAATAGAATATATTTCAGAATGAGTAGAATATCCATCCATTTTCTAACCCGCTGAATCCGAATACAGGGTCACGGGGGGTCTGCTGGAGCCAATCCCAGCCAACACAGGGCACAAGGCAGGAACCAATCCTGGGCAGGGTGCCAACCCACCGCAGGACACACACAAACACACCCACACACCAAGCACACACTAGGGCCAATTTAGAATCTCCAATCCACCTAACCTGCATGTCTTTGGATTGTGGGAGGAAACTGGAGTGCCCGGAGGAAACCCACGCAGACACGCAGGGGAGAACATGCAAACTCCACACAGGGAGGACCCGGGAAGCGAACCCGGGTCTCCTAACTGCGAGGCAGCAGCGCTACCACTGCGCCACCGTGCCGCCCATGAGTAGAATATCGTAGCCAAAAAAGTTGCAGTTTCTGGCACTGGTGTGGGAGGAGGAGAAGGGTCCTATTTTTTTCAAACCTTACTGCTGCTTAAGAATTTGCCCAGGATCAGAATAACTAATTTTTTACAATGCAACTGGACTTACCCATCAGTGTAATTTTAAAAGGGGCCTACTTGTACATTGATTCTGTGGAATGATTTTCAGTTTACATAGCCTCCAGTGGGACCTGGTGGTGCCATTATTCATGCATGAGTGAAGTCTTTTGCACCTTTCACATTTGAGAAGTATAAAGTACAGTGTCTAGTATGATTGAGTTTAATTTCTAACTAGCTGTGTTCCCTGGCTTTAAGCAGGAAACTTTGTAACACAACGAGCCTCCGCTACATAAAGTGCCACTGATTAATCAGTTGTATCAGAAGTGCTATGTAATTAAGTGCTTTTCTGAATACAATATTTGTACTTTTTTTTTTTTTCTTCTTCTTCTTCTTTTCAAAGGACAGGGCAGTGCGGTGTAGTGGTTTAGGCTTTGGACCTCGGAGTTTATACCCTGAAGTTGTGGGTTCAAATATCATTCTGACTATGAGCAAGTCACTTCACCAGCCTGTGCTCCAATTGGGAAAACAAAAGAAATGTAACAAATTGTATCTCTACATTTTACATGAGCTCCCACTTCAATGAGATTCTCAGTGAAACACACACACACCATGGTTGATCGTTCAAGGTATTAAATTACGGCATTTTTTGCATTGTTCGTTACATTCATGTAAACATTTGCTGCTACTTATTGTTTGAAGTTTACTGAGGTACAGTTGGTGTTTTCAAAAATGAATGATTTCAACTCAATGGAGTACAACTACCTGAACATAACTAATTCTTTATTAGAGTTTGTATGTGCATATAGTGTGGGTTTTGTGTGTGTGTGGGTTAAAGACATGACATTTAAATGTGATATTATTGATTATTTTCATTTTAAGTGGACAGTATAACTTTTAATGTTTTACTCTTTCATAATGAATATATGAGAATAATTTGGCAGCAACATTAAATACGCTTTCTGCAAAGTTTTGTTTTTTACTGAATTTGAGTTTGATGTGCTCTCCAGCCATAACACTACAGTGAGCTTCATGTTTAGTATGGTATGGAGCAGCCTAAGATGTTTAGGTGCTTTAGGTTACTGCAGTGGCGTAGCATGGGTGTCAGCCACCCGAGGTGGAGGAAAATTTCGCCGCTCCCTTATTTAGGTATTTCAATTTAAAAGACTGTGCTGTCCGGGGCGGGCCGCCCCCACTACGCTACCCACTGGGTTACTGAGCTTGAGTTGCCCAAATCTTCTTTGGAGGAAATGCAAAATGGCTGAAGTAAGCCAAACTTGTCAACATATATGAGGCTTGCACACTTAGCTTGCTTTGTGGAATACCCCTGGCTGTCAAGAGTTGGAGGCTCAATGAAATAACTGTTCCAGGATTTTTATTTCCTTATTTTAAAAGTAACATCACTGTCTAGTGGACTACTAAAGTTGTCACAGAATATAACTGTCTTTTTATCACAAGAAATCTATTCATTTTCCATATGTATATCTTCACAGTATTCTAAGTTTCATTCATACTAAGTCGAAGGAAGAGAATTATAATCTGAATTTTCTGATAACTGTATATTCATTAATGAAAAACAGCAATATTTGTCTCACCAAAAAATTGTCTTTCTAGAGAGGATTATGTTACCAGATTTCTGTCCCCTTTACCTTTAGCTTTTGCCATTCCATTTTAGCAATGGAGAACTTCAGGGATCGAGGAACCTTTTCCTGGGCTGGGCCTGCTCATCTGGTAATGGCCCCAAAAGAAGCTACCATGTGAAGCTGCCATGTGAGGTCCGTCCCATGAAGAAGAGGGATGAGGGTCAGGTGTAACTTCAGCTGGAATACAGGCAAGAGTGGGACATACCTTAGCATCTTTTTTGCCCCATATTTTGCACTTGAATGTTAATAGGATGTTACTCTGGTTTTTCTTGATACTTTTGTGACATGTTCAGAATTGTACTGATGCCTTCAAATTGTAATTTACTCAATTGTTTTTAACATTGATTATTAAAAATACATTACTGTAGATTTACGAAAATTAAAATTACTCAATGACTTGTAATGTACAAACGCAGTTTATTTTTTTAACTTCCTATTAATACTAGTTTCAGTTACCATTTGCAAAGCAACTATTTCTTTTGTCTTTTTGACTGTCTGTACAGGCTCTGCACATGTAAAATTGCATTACTCACAACTATGGTAGTCTGCATCGTGTAGCTTCACTGGAATTTAATTTAGTCTCTTCTGCTACTACATCTTCTAAAATGACTTTTGTGGCCACAAACACCCATATTTACTTTCTTACTTTTGCAAACCAATATATTATACAAATAGTTTTCATATATTTTCATATATTTACAGGAAGTGCCTACTTGATACTAAAACGTATATCTTAAGAAGTCCATCAAGCATTGTGCTCAAAGTAAATATTGGCAAGTACTAATCAGAAGTTTCTTTTTCATATAAAGTTTACCATCTTGCAACTCCTCACTATTTATATTCAGGTCAACACAATATCCAGTCAGTTATTTTACAGTGCTTTCAGTAAATAAATCCATTTATAAGTTTTTATTGTGATGTGCTGCAAGGTGTTAAATATATTTTCCACTGCTGTATAATGTTAAAATGAAATAAAAGATTTAGATATCACTCTGGTCTAATCTTGGCAGAGTTGGTTGAAATTTGAATTGAAGAATGGGCAAAACATTCCATAATTTACATGTTCAAAGCTGACACAAGTATACCCAAGAATACTCACAGCTGTTAATAGCTGCATTAGACTGTACAAAATGTTGAGTCTGAGTTAATACTTCCATCAGTGAAAAATGTATGATGTTCATTCTATAGAAATTACTGTTTTAAAAATAAAAAATTGATTTGTAAATGTGCTGAATTTATTGTGTTGGTAAAGAGAAAAAAGAGAAATTATTTCAGCTCTTTCAAAATCAGTGGTATAAATAGGAACAAAATATAAAATAATAAAGGGGGGGGGGTTAATTCTTCCTGAGTAGAATATATCTACCTCTAGATACATCTTCCTGGAATAGAGTGCTTTTGTATAATTGGTTTTAAAAGTGGCATTTTCCTTGGCATGATAAAGCAGACCTTGCACGTTACCAGCCCTGCTGAAACAAGAATCCAAAACACTGATGGGGAAATTTGTAAACTGTCAGCAAAATCCTTTTAACATGGATTGATTAAATGAAACAAAGCTTAGTTTCACAGAGCAGCTTTCTGACAACAGTGTTGTTAATCAAGGTAAACAGAGAAATACAGTATGTTGTTGTTTTTGCCCAATAATGTATTCTGTTCCCCAAGTTATTAATTTAAGCTTATTTTAATTAAGTAATTATAAGTCTCAAGGAAAAACTTAGCTTTTACAGAAGCTCAAGAAATACTGTAACAAACAACAACCCTCCTCAAATACACAAAGAATTGCAAAAAAAAAAAAAATAGTTGTCACAGTGAGGCATTATAAAGGCTTGTTGGTAGATATGAAAGAGACCCAGTAGCATTTCTTAACACACTTCTGCCAAATAATTTATTGCCTAAGATTACTTAATAATTGCACTCTTCCTTTTTCAGCTTCCACCATTTGATCCTTGGCTCTGCCCTCACTCTCCTGTTCTTGATCTCCAACGTTATCCTACAGACCGCCATCATATGCAACTAGTTTTTCCCCTAACACCACTTTGGAGTCAAAAATTTCCTTTAGACTGACCCTCCTTCAAAGAATATAATCTACATGTGTGCATCTTCCCCCACTCTTGTATGTCACCCTGTGTTCCTCCCTCTTTCTTAAAATATGTATTCACCACAGCCATGCCCATCTTTTTCACAAAATTCACTACCATCTGATCTCCTGCATTCCTCTCCTTGACACCATACCTACCTATCACCTCCTCATCTCCTCTGTTCCCTTCACCAACATGTCCACTGAAATATATTCCAATCACCCTTCTCTGTCCCTTGGGTACACTCTGCACCACTACGTCCAACTCCTTCCAGAAATCTTTATTCTCATTCATAGCACATCCAACTTGCGGTGCATATGCACTAACAACATTCATCATCACTCTGCCTGACACCCTTTTCACCTCCAAAACACTCTTGACATACTCTTCCTTCAGGATAACCCCTGCCCCATTTCTCCTCTCACCTACACCATAATACAGTCATATGAAAAAGAACCCCTCTCAGCCTGCATAATAATTTACTTTCAACAAAAAAGATAACAGCGGTATGTCTTTCATTTCTAGGAACATCTGAGTACTGGGTGTTTTCCAAACAAAGATTTTTAGTGTAGCATTATTTAGTTGTATGAAATTAAATCAAATGTGAAAAACTGGCTGTGCAAAAATTTGGGTACCCTTGTAATTTTGCTTTGTAATTTGAATGCATGGAGTTGCTCAATACTGATTACTTACAATACCAAATTGGTTGGATTAGATTGTTAAGCCTTGAATTTCACAGACAGGTGTATCCAATCATGAGAAAAGGTATTTAAGGTGGTCAATTGCAAGTTGTGCTTCCCTTTGACTCTCCTCTGAAGAGTGACAGCATGGGATCCTCAAAGCAACTCTCAAAAGATCTCAAAACAAAGATTGTTCAGTATCATGGTTTAGGGAAAGGCTACAAAAAGCTATCTCAGGGGTTTAAACTGTCAGGTTCAACTGTAAGGAATGTAATCAGGAAATGGAAGGCCACAGGCACAGTTGCTGTTAAACCCAGGTCTGGCAGGCCAAGAAAAATACAGGAGCGGCATATGCGCAGGATTGTGAGAATGGTTACAGACAACCCACAGATCACCTCCAAAGACCTGCAAGAACATCTTGCTGAAGATGGTGTATCTGTATATCGTTCTACAATTCAGTGCAATTTGCCCAAAGAACATCTGTATGGCAGGGTGATGAGAAAGAAGCCCTGTCTGCACTCACGCCACAAACAGAGTCACTTGTTGTATGCAAATACTCATTTAGACAAGGCAGATTAATTTTGGAACAAAGTGCTTTGGACTAATGAGACAAAAATGAGTTATTTGGTCATAACAAAAAATCACTTTGCATGGCAGAAGAAGAACACCTGCTACCTACTGTCAGATTTGGTGGAGGTTCCATCATGCTGTGGGGCTGTGTGGCTAGTTCAGGGACTGGGGCCCTTGTCAAAGTAGAGGGTCGGATGAATTCAACCCAATATCAACAAATACTTCAGGATAATGTTAAAGCATCAGTCACAAAGTTGAAGTTACGCAGGGGTTGGATATTCCAACAAGACTATGAGCCAAAGCACAGTTTGAAATCTACAACGACATTCATGCAGAGGGAGAAGTACAATATTCTGGAAAGGCCATCACAGTCCCCTGACTTGAATATCATCGAAAGTCTATGGGATGATTTGAAGCAGGCTGTCCATGCTCGGCAGCCATCAAATTTAACTGAACTGGAGAAATTTTGTATGGAAGAATGGTCAAAAATACCTCCATCCAGAATCCAGACACACATCAAAGGCTATAGGAGTCGTCTAGATGCTGTTATATTTGTAAAAGGAAGTTCAACTAAGTATTGATGTAATATCTCTGTTGGGGTGCACAAATTTATGCACCTGTCTAATTTTGTTATGATGCACCTTGCATATTTTCTGTTAATCCAATAAACTTGATGTCAGTGCTGAAATACTACTGTTTCCATAAGGCATGTCATATATTAAAAGGAAGTTGCTACTTTGAAAGCTCAGCCAATGATAAACAAAAATCCAAAGAATTAAGAGGGGTTCCCAAACTTCATATGACTGTAGAACCATATTAGCCCACCTCTGATCCACCTGGTCTTACTTCCCTTCCATTTAGTCTCTTGCATGCACAATACAGCAACCTTCCTTTCCACCTACCAGCTGAGTTCCTTCAAAACTGTGTGCAAGTGTACCTAGAAGAATTGATGCTGTTTTGAAGGCAAAAGGTGGTCACACCAAATATTGATTTGATTTAGATTTCTCTTTTGTTCATTCGCTGCATTCTGTTGATTGATGAAAATAAATGATTAACACTTCCATTTTTGAAAGCATTCTTTGTTTACAGCATTTTTTCACACCTGCCTAAAACTTTTGCACAGTACTATATACAGTATAATATGTAGAAGTGAGCATGCTGAAATTTTAATGCTTCAGTATATTCCCCAATCAGTCTGTTTGTTAAATTAATCTTCTTTGTGCATTTTTTCTTTCAATTCAATTGACCCATCATTATTGTTAATTATAAATATTTCTTGAAATGGTTCTACAATTTATACTGAATAATGATTAATAAAATTTTATTTTTGGTAGTGACAATACTGAGTGTTTTAATTTGTCCTGGCCTGATCAACTCACATATTAACACAACTAGAATTGATAGATTTGAGCAGAGCCTCCACTTGTATCAATATGGACTACAAATGGCATGGACTTTGCTGGACTCACTGGTAATCCCACAGGATAAAACAGCTTGGAAACTGAACGTCCTGATCAATATTTTGCTGTTCATTTACAAACATAGTCTAGGACAATACGGTTCTTATCTTTTTTTTTTTTTTTTTGGGAGTCAGATTTTCAATAAAACTTGCCTTCTTTAACTGAAAGTGCATCTTTTTCATATAGGAACAAAATTAAAGGAAAAGGACTGATCAACTTCTTCTTTTGCCTACCCCCATTAAGGGTTGTCAAAGTGGATCATCTTGTTCCATATCTTTCTGTCCTCGTCATCTTGCTCTGCCACATCCATCACCTGCATGTCCTCTCTCACCACATCCATAAACCTTCTATTAGGCCATCATCTTTTCCTCTTACCTGGCAGCTCTATCCTTAACATCATTTCCCTAGTATACCCAGCATTTCTCCTCTGCACATGTCCAAACCAACACAATCTCGTCTCTCTAACTTTGTCTTCCAACCGTCCAACCTGAGCCGACCCTCTAATGTCCTCATTTCTAATCCTGTCCATCCTTGTCACACCCAATGCAAATCTTAGCATCTCTGCCACCTCTAGCTCTGTCTCCTGGATTGTATACGCCAGATAAATGGAGAGTCATTAAGAGCTGTGTCTCTTAATTATTGATATCTCTCTAACATTGCCGTCCCCAAATATGCTATGCATATTTGCTATTCATTTCAAACAAAAAAAATATTAAACTTATGGTTTATTAGTATCAGAGTACTGAATTTGAATGTCCGGAAGGGGAAAAAGATGAGCAATAGGCCTAGTATAGAGTCTATCCTTCACCTTCACCTCTACAGCTCTTACATGACCATCTGGGCTAGGGAAGGTTCTAACAATTCGGCCTATTAACCAAAGTGCTCGAGGAAGATGAGGATCAATGAACATGACTACCTTTCATTCTAGGAGGTTTTCAGGCTCCTTATGCCACTTCTATCTGGAATGTAAACTGGGTAAATAGTATTTGACAAAATTTCACTAGAATTGTTTAGTAAGCACTTGATTCTGTCTCCATCTCCGCCGCCCCATCAGCGCATTTACGGGATAGACAACCTGTGGTAGAGAACTATCAGGCCGCCTCATCAGCAGGAAATTAGGTGTAACTGGGTCCAAGTCAGCAACGTTTGATGACACATACCCCAGAGGTTTACCGTTCAGGATTCCCTCTATTTCGATGAGAATTGTTTTAAGTACTTCTTCAGACACCGATTGTGAATCTATTGTGTTGTAAAGGGCCTGCTTCACGGACCTAATTTCTCTCGCCTATGCGCCACCAAAATTTGGTGCTCCTGGTGGGTTGAAGCGGAAAATAATTTTTTGCTTTGCAAACAGTTTCTGAAGCTCTGAACTAAGGGTGGAAAATTTTTCTCTTAACTCCCTCTCTCCACCATGTAAATGTGTGCCTTGGTCAGACAGTAGCTCGTAGGGTGTGCCCCTTCGAGCTATGAACCTTCTGAGTGCCACTAGGAAGGAATCTGTGCCAATACTAGTGATAACATCCAAAAGGACACATCGGGTAGTGAGACACTTAAAGATAATGCATGCCAGTGCTGAAAAAGGCAGGTTTGTGAAGCCTCAATCTTGCTAGGGGTAGGTCTGCCATTTTAGGAATAAGGGGCTTTGCCTTCAGTTTTTGGGAATCGGTGCAAGTATGTTGGAATTTGCGATCTGCTTTTCTGCCTTTTAGGATCCAGACATTTCTCCTTAATTCAGCAAACACTCTCTCGGGACCTGGATGATGAAGTTTAGCATCATATTCTTGAATAATTAATTTAGTTACTAGGTGGTGAGGGTCTAAAACAATAGGATGAATTGATGACAGCTCAATCCTTTCAATATGGGGCAATCGCCCTCCAACTCAGATAAGCTGACGTTGATGTGTCAAACTCTGGTGCTAAAGTAAGAAGTCAGCTGGTGGCAGGAATCGACTTTCCATTCTTTAACAACATGTATTCCTCAGGAAAACTGTCTAACTGTGAATTTTGAAAGATAAGAAATTCTGACCTTCAATAGTCTTCAGCAGTAGGACTGGTTTGGTCACCGCTTCTTTGAACTACAGCTTCTACTAGTTCCCTCCATGTATGGTATTCCCTAGGGCTAGGAATAAGAGGAGACGTCACTGTAACTACCACAGAAGACACTCTTCTGTTGCTCTACTTCAATTTCTGGAACAATAATATTCGGCCTTATTGGCCATTCTGACTCAGGTTTATAAAAGAACTAGCAAAATACCCGCGCTTCGCAGCGGAGAAGTAGTGTGTTAAAGAAGCAATGAAAAGAAAAGGAAACATTTTGAAAATAACGTAACATGATTGTCAATGTAATTGTTTTGTCACTGTTGTGAGTGATGAGTGTTGTTGTCATATATATATATATATATATATATATATATATTTACACACACACATAAACATATATATATATATATATCTATACATATACACATATATACATACATATATATCTACATATATACACATACATATACATACACACATACATACATACACACACATATATACACACAAATACATATATATATATTGTAAAAGGACCGAGGAGACAGCAAGGGTTGGGGTTTCCGGCCCGATATTGTACAGAAACTACAGAAAAAAAGGGTCAAAACATAAACAAACAGTTCATATGCGACGCCGACTCCTGGCGCCGCGCCATTTTATTGGGGAGGAGCCGAAGTGGAGGAATGCTGGGAAGGACCGCAAGGGAGGATGGGAAGGATGACGCCAGGGCAAGATGGCGGAGGAAGGGCGGAAGTACGCACTGCGGTCAATCCAGGCCTATGGTGCAGGAAGGTCTTTCTTTCTATGGGGAAGCAGAGGGAGAAAGTTAGTACCCCACCATTCCCTGGCGGCGAATGGTTTCCCAGGTGCTATCGAATCAATCCGCTGCCTCCTACTCGCGTGCGTGACACGATCCCCCTTAGCCCAGGACCGCCAGGTCGGGCGGACCTAACCGAGAGGTCGTGAATACGAGAGGGCATCGGCATTGGCCTGAAGGGTGCCCGCCGATAAGTGACAGTGAACTTATACGGCTGTAAGTCCAGGAACCACCTGGTGACCCGCTGATTCGACTCTTTGTGTAGGGACATCCACTGAAGTGCAGCGTGATCAGTCACCAGAGCGAATTCGCGACCCAGCAGGTAGTAACGGAGGTGGGTCACTGCCCACTTAATGGCCAAGGCCTCCCTCTCCACTGCCGCGTGCGGGTCCCCGGTCCATCAGTTTCCGCTAAGGTACATCACAGGGTGCTCGACACCATCGACGCTTTGGCTCAGCACGGCACCCAGGCCTGTGTCCGCGCCGGTCTGGAGAATAAACGGAGCCCAAAATCGGGCGTCCGTAACACAGGTGCCGACGTTAGGGCCTTCTTTAGGTCACTGAACGCTGTTCTGCTTTGTCGGTCCACACCACGATAGGGGCGCCCTTTTGTCAGGTCAGTCAAGGGTGCTGCTCTTTCGGAGAAACGGGGAACAAACCGGCGGTAGTAACCCGCAAGCCCCAAGAAAGCCTGCACCTGTTTCTTGGTACGGACGGGCCATTCTAAGATGTCTTTAACTTTGGAGCTCTGTGGCCGCACCTGTCCTTGTCCCACGAGGTAGCCTAAATATTTGGCCTCCTTTAATCCAAAAACACTTCCGGGGTTTATGCGGAGGCCGGCTTTAGCCAGTGTTCGGAGGACAGCTGCGACCTGCAGTAGATGCTCCTCCCAGGTGCCGGAATAGATGACAACGCCATCCAGGTAGGCGCACTATAGGACTGGTGGGGCTTCAGCACTCTATCTACCAGACGCTGGAAGGTCGCCGGGCCCCGCAGCCCAAATGGGAGGACCTTGTACTGCCAGTGCCCGCTAGGGGTGCTAAAGGCCGTTTTTCCTTTGCGGATGCCGTTAAAGGAATTTGCCAATACCCTTTTGTCATGTCAAGGGTAGTCAGATACGAGCCGCACTCCAGCCGCCAAGGAGGTCGCCAATGCGGGGCATGGGGTAGGCATCGAACTTGGAGATCTGATTCAGACGCCTAAAGTCATTACAGAACCTCCAGGAGCCGCCTGGCTTGGAGACGAGGACAATAGGGCTGGACCAGGGACTATGGCTCTCTTCAATTATGTCCATGTCCAACATACGCTTTCACCTCCAGTTCGACCTCTGCGCGCTTTTGCCTCCGGAGTCGGTAGGGCCTCCCGGACGATTACCGGGCCCGTGACTATATCGGGGCAATCAGCGGTCCGCCGGGTGACTCGCCACTACCTCGGGATGGCTCGGAGTGTTTGGGCTAACTCCTGCCGCTGCTTGGGGTCAGCTCTTCGCCGAGGTTAAGGGCAGTTGTGCTTGCGAAAGGGAGAGTGACCTATGGGAGCTGGGAGCTCCTCTCTATCTCTCAGGGCTTTAACAGGTTGACATGATAGATCCTCTCACTTTCGGTCGACGATTGGGCTGTTTCACCAAATAGTCGACGCAGTCCTTCTCTCCTTAACCTCGTAAGGCCCTTGCCAGTGAGCGAGCAGCTTCGAAAGGGAGGTCGGGGCGAGCACCATAACTCGGTCCCCGGCGGAACTCCCTGAGGACGGAGTTGCGGTTGTAACACCGGCCTGCGCTGCTTGCGCGAGTCACGTGCTCTTTTAGGAGGGGCCTGATCTTTGTGAGTCGGTCGCGCGTTGCGCGTACTCCAAAATGTTAGAGGAGGGAAGAGCCTCGGCCTCCCAGCCTTCTTTTAGGATGTCGAGGATTCCCGGGGTTGTCGCCCGTATAGTAATTCAAAGGGGAGAAGCCTGTAGAGGCCTGGGGTACCTCCCGGTAGGCAAAAACACGGCGGGAGGAGCTGGTCCCAGTTCCTGCCGTCCGCGCTGACTACCTTGCGGAGCATCTGCTTAAGCGTCTGATTAAACGTTCACCAACCCGTCAGTTTGCGGGTGATAGACTGACGCTTTCAGGTGCTTTATCTGCAGTAATTTGGCTACCTCCTTGAACGTATCCGAAGTGAAGGGCGTACCCTGGTCCGTGAGGACCTCCTTGGGTATGCCCACGCTGAAAACAAATTAACCAGTTCCCGTGCGATGCTTTTAGTATTAGCGAGCGCAGGGGAACCGCCTCTGGGTACCGGGTGGCATAGTCCACCATGACTAGGATATACTTGTGGCCACGGGTTGAGGGCTCCAGGGTCCCACCAAATCGACCCCTATCCTTTCAAAGGGATGTCCACGAGGGGAATAGGGACTAGAGGAGCACGGTCCCTCCTAGGAATCTGGCGGGTCTGGCACTCGACAGGATTGACAGAACCGCCGGACCTCCTCATTGATCCCAGGCCAGTAAAAGCGGGCTTAATCCTCTCCAGTGTTTTTCGCCCCGAGGTGGGCGCCTAGGAGGTGAGCATGTGCCAACTCGCATATCTCCCGCCGGAAGGTACGCGGAATTAGCAGCAACTTCCGCACCTCGCCCTCATGGGTAGCCACTTTCGGTACAACAGATCATTCTCAAGGACAAAGAAGGGTTCCCGCGTGTGGATCCGTCCGCTGTTGAGCTGTTAGGCAGAACGACATTCCGGCAAAGCGCAGGGAGTCATCATTCCACTGCTCCCTCTTAAAGGAGGCCGGCGTGGACCGAAATTGATGGTCCAGGCCGCCGAGGGTCTTGGGGCCTGGGCCGGGAAGAGTTCCTGGCTAGTCCCTTCTCCGCGGAATCTTCCGGGTCAAGGTCCGTAGCCACGAAAGGTCCCCGAGACACCAGCGCCCATAGGGCCTGCCCTTGTGCACGGGCGTGGAGGCCGGGAGGGGTGCCTTTTCCCCTCATAACAAGATCCAACGAGGCCCCGGAGCGCGAATGGCTTACCGCTGATTCTTTTAGACCAGTCTTGTCCCAAAATCACTGGGAAGGGGGTCAGGTAACTCAGCGACCGTCATTTGGATTGGTTCCCCCTTCCAGGTGACATAGCAGTGAGCGGAACGATATGACCTAGTCCCCCCATGCACACAAGTGACCAACAAATGCTGTTTTAACCACTGTTGCGGTAAGACAAAGCGGCGAGCAACAATGGTAATGTTGCTGCCGGAATCAAACAAAGCCACCACGGCGTGCCCATTTAGCAACACCACTCCCGTGTTCGGACTCGCCAAGGGATGCGGCGGGTACAATACCTCTCCGGATGTCCAGCTGCAGTCCATAGGCTCCGGGCGATGTGATGGGGGCAGTTTGGCAGCAGGTGACCGGTCTCGCCACACTTGAAACAGCGGGCGGACCCGCCTCTCTCTGGCTCTGGCTGGCGCTTCTGCAGCGTCGAGGGGCTCGGGGTGGCCGCCCGTCCCTGCGGTTCCCGAGCAGGCTTTCTGACCCCCAAGTCGGAGGACCGCCAACTGGCGCTCCAGGACGTCGAGGAGGCCCGACATGTTTGATAGGCGTGTCCCGGACCTGCTGGGCGAGGGAACTGGGCATGCATTGACCAGGCCTTCACAGGCCACCCGCCGACCACTTTCCGCCCGCCGGGTCTCTGGCCGTAGCCAGCGCCCATCTTGCCCCAGAACTCGAGCGCCTGGGCGCGAAGCGGCTTTTCGGGTCAAAGACCCAGTTCCGCCATTCGCCGCCTGCTGGCCCGGCTAATGCCGTGAGCGGGCCAGTATTTGGGCTTGAGGAGGTCGTAATTAGCGCCTCCTCCTCAGGGAGGTCATAATAGGCCATGGCGCTGGTCCCTTCAGGTATGGCGCCAGGATGGGCGCCCACTGGACCGCTGCCACTGCGTTCCGGGTGGCCGTCCTCTCAAACATGCCCAGGTAGCATCGGCGTCCTCCGAAGGGCCCATCGGACTAAAGGATGAGGCGGCTGCCTGGGCGGGTCTGGTCTCGCCCGTTGGGCTTCCACTAACCTGGCCTCGTGGCCTCCAGCTCCCGGGTGGTGGCGGCTTGCGCAGCTGCAGCGCCTGGAGCTGGTCATTCATGCTGCACACAGTGTTGAGGTCCTGTCCCTCCGTCATTCCGGGATCTCTGTATCCTGCCGACTCGCCACTTGTAAAGGACCGAGGAGACAGCAAGGGTTGGGGTTTCCGCCCCGTATATTGTACAGAAACACAAAAAAAAGGGTCAAAACATAAACAAACAGTTCATAGCGACGCCGACTCCTGGCGCCGCGCCATTTTATTGGGGAGGAGCCGGAAGTGGAGGAATGCTGGGAAGGACCGCAAGGGAGGATGGGAAGGATGACGCCAGGGCAAGATGGCGGAGGAAGGGCGGAAGTACGCACTGCGGTCAATCCAGGCCTATGGTGCAGGAAGGTCTTTCTTTCTATGAGGAAGCAGAGGGAGAAAGTTAATACCCCGCCATTCCCTGGCGGAATGGTTTCCCAGGTGCTATCGAATCAATCCATGCCTCCTACTGCAAGCGCGTGACAATATACATACATACACACACACATATATAAACATATATATACATATACATACATATCTACATATATACACACACAGCTATTTCAGATCAGTGCAATACGCTGCTTGTTAAAACGGATAACTCCGCTCTTACGTGCAAGTCTGCGTGGATATTATGAACTATCGTATTTGTTCAAGTTCTATTTAAATTTTAAATAGAAGGAATTTTTATTTAGTCGACAGAAATATCTTTGGTAGGAATGGTAAAACAGACAGGAATATTATTCCTGAATAAATCAACTCAAACCTTAAACAACTTATAATATTTTGCTCTCCATAAAAATATATCCTGTCTAAATTATACAAGTTAGAAATAAAGTAAACATTAAAAGAACAAACATTCAAATTTCTTTACTCTTATGTAATTTTATATAAAAAATAAAC
Source organism: Polypterus senegalus (assembly GCF_016835505.1). Taxonomy (NCBI): domain Eukaryota; kingdom Metazoa; phylum Chordata; class Cladistia; order Polypteriformes; family Polypteridae; genus Polypterus; species Polypterus senegalus. The sequence continues at coordinate 156,976,526 of NC_053157.1, forward strand.
TTAGATTTTAAATATCCCAAAAGATTTTGCTCTCCATAAAAATATATCCTGTCAAAATTATACAAATTCAAATATGAACATGCTGCATAACAAAACCTGGAAATATAAATAAAATGTGTTCCTTTCAGCAATAACAAATCAAATCATTCAGTTGTCTTTGCTCATATGTCATTTTAGAGCTGGACGCCTGGCATCTTTTTTTGGCAACAGGTTCGTTTATGTTTGGTGTGAGGTTCTGTGTTGTGGAGATTCTCAGGATGGATTGCAGGTGCTCATCAGTGAGGCGACTCCTGTGTGCTGTTTTGTTAGTCTTTATCACTGAGAAGAGCTTCTCACACAGATATGTGCTACCAAACATGCACAAGGTTTGAGCCTTATGTAGACGGACTTTTTTTGTTCTTCAAAGTCACCAAAGCGCCTTGCAAACTCAGTGCGCTCAGTTTATCAGCAAAGTGCGATTTGGGAACACCGTAGTGACGACTTGGTTTAACATTACTTGGCAACAGGGAAAGTGGGGCAAGGTGCACTGGTGCATTTGTGTCTCCCATAAAAGCAGCTTCACTTGAAATCACTTTGTGATTGTGCACGGGTAAAAACGTCCGCTGAAGTGTCAGGTTCTTATTTAATTATTCTGCTTTCTGTATCTTCTGCATTGCATTCAGGTTACCCTGATGTTTTGTCTCATAGTGCCGTCTTAGATTAAATTCTGTAATTACAGCCACATTAGCTCCACAAATGAGACACACGGGTTCAGTAAACATATACTCAGCCTCCCATCGGTTTTTAAAGGCTCTATTTTCAGAATGAACTTTTCTCTCCAGCATCGTGTGAGCTAGCTTCGCAATAACTTGCAGCATCATAAGCTAGACTTGATTAACGCGGTAAGTGTTCGGCAAGGCAGCTGAAGCGCTGCATTATGGGATCTGTAGTTTATTGTGTTACCAGCGCTTCATATACCTGGGCCATTAATAACAATAATACAGTATATAAAATGATCTCGCGGGCCGGATATAATTACGCCGGGCGGATGTGGCCGTGGCCCTTGCGTTTGACAAATATGGACTAAATAGAACTTGAAAAGATATATTTTTTGAAATGTGATCGCGCAATTCAGATAGAGTTGACGCCAGCACTACAGCCTGCATCCTCCCTCGCTCTTACTTTTTACCGTTCATCTAATGAATACACTGAGTATGGCTTTACCAAAACAATCATTGATGGCGAATAAAGTATCCATTATTCGAGTATGTAGATCGGGATATATATATACATATATATATATACCGCGTATCGCAGCGAGAAGTAGTGTGTTAAAAAGCTAGAAAAAGAAAAGGGAACATTTTAAAAATAACGTAACATGACTGTCAATATACAGTATTTGTTTTGTGAGTGTTACTGAGTGTTGCTGTCATCAAGGATTTGATTATCATTATTTCTTTCAATCAGGCTCGTATTTGTAGGATGTGTTGTGTTCCGTGTTTGTCAATCGTTGTAAAGATGACAGGTTTCTTTCATCGATTCGTTTCTTACTGCATCAATAAACAGCTCGTCTTCTTCTTTATCTGAGACCTGACACACTGCATGCACGTTTTTTTTTACACTGTCTTCCTTTAGCGGGACATTGACTTTTTCCACCGTGTGCTTTGTTTCCGCAGTAGCTGGATTTATGAATATGCTTATCAGACGCTTCATATTTTTTGCTGCCTTTTCAATTGTGTAATTCGGTTTTTGTTCAGCGCTCTTTGGAACTGTTGCCTTTTATCTGTGCACTGCGTCAGTTCACGTGAGCCACTCGGTGTACATGCATCGAAGGTTCCCAGCTGTGCTGGTGCCATCTCGTGCTATGTCCGTGGCTGTATTTAATGTTACCTTAGTCCTGGCACTTAAAACTTTCTCTCGCAGTTTCGCTGAGTTTGTGTCAAACACCACCCTGACCATCTCATCTTCCTCTCCATAAACACAGTCCTTCACCCGTGAATATTTAGTGGGAGTTTGCTATTGGATTGCCGCTGACGGACGGCCTTATATGGGCAGGCACTAAATTACAAACGCCAGCGCAGCCTGTCTATGAACTTAATTTAAAGTGTAGATTTACATCGTGCTTTGTTTCCGAAGTAGCAGAACTCATGAACATGGTTGTATATGTCACTCGCTCGCTTCTTATTGTTTCGCTGCCTTCTCAATTATATAATGCATGTTTTCTTCAGCGCTTTTTGGAGGTCTTCCTGGTTTTCTATGTACTGCGTGATTACGTGTGAGGCGTGATGATGTCACACGAAACTCCGCCCCCACGGCGTTCAAGCTCATCTCCATTACAGTAAATGGAGAAAAACAGCTTCCAGTTATGACCATTACGCGTAGAATTTCGATATAAAACCTGCCCAACTTTTGTAAGGAAGCTGTAAGGAATGAACCTGCCAAATTTCAGCCTTCCACCCACACGGGAAGTTGGAGAATTAGTGATGAGTCAGTGAGTGAGTGAGTCAGTGAGTGAGTGAGTGAGTGAGTGAGTGAGTGAGTGAGTGAGTGAGTGAGTGAGTGAGTGAGTGAGGGCTTTGCCTTTCATTAGTATAGATAAATGGGCCTTGATTCCATGTGTGTGGTACAAAAAAAGTTCAGCTAATGTTCGGCCCCGCATGATATCATCTGCTGGATTCCTGTTGGAGTCCACATACCTCCAAGAATGGTGAGCTGTTAATTCTTAAATTTCAGCTATTCTGGTTCCCACAAATACTTTAAAGCAGCAGGATTCACACTGAAGCCAGGATAACACAGTTGTGGAATCAGACCACAGAACCACTTGGTTTATTGTTAAAGTAAGCTTATTTTCTAAGAGTTTAGCAACATGTGCTCCATTTAATGCGGCACATAGTTCTAGTCTTGGTATGGTTTATCGATGCTTTGGTGCAACTCTAGATCTGGCCATAATGAAGGTAAGATGAATATTACCATCTTTACCTTCGGTTCTTAGGTAAGAAACAAATCCATAAGCTTGTTCAGAGGCATCACAGAATATGTGAATCTGTCTGGTAATAGGAAATACAGTAAGTCCATATCAACAGGTGTATAACATCTTGGGATACTAATGTTATCCAGAGTGTGAAGTTCTCTCTCGTAATCATTCCAGGCTCTTAATAGATCAACAATTTCTGGACCAGGACTTTGGCACGTGTGGTGAATGGAAGAATAGCAGTTTACACCATCTACCATTACCTTTATCGTTTTCGCATGCAGTAGATCTATGGCCTCTTGATCTTGTTTAGACCTTGTTAGGAGTCTCTCATTTCTGTAAGGGATGATGTCTGCTTGCCAGAGTCTTTCAACATTTCTGAAAAGTTCAGAGACTGAAGGGGTGAGTGTAATATGAAGCTATTGCTGTGGTTGCAGGTTCTCCTTAAGTAGTTGCGCTAGACCTTGTAATGTCCACCCTAATCTGGTTTTAACTGCTGCAGTACCCCCTGGTGGTCCAAGGCACACAGGTGCAATAGGGGTAATGAAGTGTGGATGATCAGCTCCAATCAACAAGAGAGGGCATGCTTTATGAACAGGCTGTAGTGGAAGTTGCTGCAGGTCTGCTATTGGGTATGAGTGTTCTGCAAGGCTCAGTTGTTTAGCTGTAAAGGCTCTTGTGATAGGATAATTCTTGTAAGGTTGCGAAACTGAAGCAATTCTGAAGGATACTAAAGCATCATGTAGTTTCTTCACATCTTGTCTAATGGTCCTTGGTATTAGATCCTCTGATTCTCCTTTCAGACCTAGTTTCTGGGTAGCAGCAGATAACAGGATTGTTCTTTCTGATCCATCATCAAGAATAGCATAAGTGTCTAAAACTTTATCTTGGTGTTGCAGACGAACTTTGATTATTTTAAGGAGGACACGGATGTAGCCTTTGGGTTTATCTAGGTACAGAGTTTCACTGGTAGAACATACTAAACAAGTTTCTTCCTTTGGTGATCTATCGTTTACTTCATACAGGATTTGAAGATCCTTCCTGTTACAGAGATGACATGGTTTCTTCAGTGTGCACTGAGCAGCTTGATGGGCTCGTTCACACCTCCAGTACCTATTCTTAGTTTTAATCCAGTTGATTATCTGCTCCTTATTAAGATGTTGAAATTGAGAGCATTGACTCAGGTAATGCTCAGTGCTATCACAGTATGGGCAGAAAACTTTGCTCTTCTCAGGCTTCTTACTTGTAGACTGTGACACTGATGCTGATGATGTTGAAGTAGGTGACACTGAAGATTGCTCTGTGCCATGATAGATAGTGGTCTGATGGGTTTTAGCTCCTATATCTCTTCTGCTGTCTGGTCTGTGCATCGCTTGATCCTGGTGTCCTTTGCCTCTGGTCTGACCCTCATAGTTTTGACACCAAGATTCAAACTGAAGCCATTTTGCCATATCCAGAAGTGTATAAATAGTGCCCAGTTGGTAGCACATTTTTCTTCTAAAGGATGATCGCAACTCCGAAGGTAATTTGGTTAGTAAACGAGTGACGTGTGAGCCACAACGTAATTCGATATCACCTTCTAGACCTAAAATTTGGAGTAGGCCCACTTTATATCTGAAGGACAAACCTTTCAAATCCTGCTGCATCACCAGGTTGAATATCAGGCGAGTCCATAACTGCTGCTATTTTGCTCAAAGCTAGTTGATGAGGTTGTCCAAATCTTTCTGTTAATGCTGCCATGGTGTCTGTATAAGGAGTAACCGAGTTTAGAAATGAGTCAGGTATTAGACGTGCCTCTTCTAGCTTCAGATGATCCAACAACACCTGATATTTAAAGAGGTCAGTGGCATCTTCTGGCAGTAGGTTCACCAGAGCTATTCTGAGACAGGCAAACTCACTGAGGTCCCTATGGCTGAAATGTGGAATTGTTGGTTTTGGACCTCTATATGTGATTTCTTGCTTAATAACACTACTCTGCCACCCCATTTGAGCAGACTGCAACATGGGAGGATAAGAACAGTGGTGTTCGTGAGGTACTGAATAGGTTTGAATCAGTTCTAGTGGTTCTGACTTCTGGAGATCTTGATATTGTCTAGTAAGAGTAAGCAGCAAATAACTTGGTTGTGTAGAGCAATGGTTTACAGATCCATACATAGGAGAAGATTCTTCATATACGTATTGAATAGCTGGGGGGTTCTGGAACCATAAAAGTTTGCTGTTGTCCTGATGCTTTATGATGAATGATGTTTCGGCATGTACTAGTTTCACTGCCATCAAGAGAGGCACTTTCCTGTTTATCTGCCAGTTGTCTATGCCGCGGAGCAGGTACTGGTGGAGCATTTTGATCAAAGTTAAAGGCAATCTTCTCTGCAGGCACTGAGGGAACTTGATCTTGGATCAGTTGCCTGTGGTTGAGGGCAGTTGTTGATGTATTTTTAATTGCTCTTGAATCTCTACCTGCACCTCCCATAAGCGCCTAATCTCCTCTCTCGTGGACTGCGTAAACTGTCTTAACTGTTGATTCTCAAGTTCAAGGTCATGAATAAATAATTTGTATCTCAGTAGTAAGAAATCAGCATGTTCTGTTTGAAGTAAAGGTGTTTTCACATCTTGTACATCCCACTGATCCACTGTAGCGTGCAATCTATTCTCCCCTCCATATGAACTGTACTGACTGGTAGGAGATGAGGCTGTAAAGTTATTTGTTGACTTCATTGGGATGTAGGATATATTGGCATGCTGTTGATACCTTTCCTGATCAGGTAATGGGAGTGCTGTATGGGCCACAGATGTGAAAGGAACTTGACCGGGATACTGAACTTCAAATACTTTAAGTTATGCTGGTGGACGGGTCAAGCGTCGAGGACGATCACTGTAAGACTGATACTCTGACATCCTTCTTCCATTGTAAACACACTATCCGGCTCGAAGGACCAAAATTTGTAGCAAAGGACTACGTTATCTGTAGTGTGTTCAGGACTTATAGTGTTTACTCCGGAGTGTCGATCAGGACACTGTTAAATGATGCATAGAATTCCACACAGCAGCTCAGAATGAAATTGAATTAATTTATTTGAAGATATACACCTGTATTTGAATAGGTATATAGGTGTATGTGTGGTCTCTGGTCATTAACACACATTTCCTATTAATTCAGGACACTACTTACTCTTAGTTATCACAAACAAATGTTTCTCTACTCGGAAATGACTAGTACACGTACATCTTTCGCTTTCGAACATCCCATAATATGCGCTCTCGTGCATGCTGGGAGGTGCACCTTGAAATGTGAGTCATGTCTCTTAATTATTGATATCTCTCCAGCATTCTATGATCTACTTCTCATGACTGAGAGGGTGTGGCAGACGTTTGCCAACTTGCACACCAACCACATGTGTTACCTGGTAAGTAACCACCCATACAATCAGATCATGTTTCAGACTACAATGCTATGGAGTATACCAACTCAGTGTGCTCTTAATGTGCTTTTTGCTTGGGTAGTCATATATGATTATGCCCAACTGAAATATCTGCCATCTCTATCTTGTTAACAGTCATGATGCTGATGCACATCAGTGCCTGCTATACAGTTGGACTCCTGTCAGTAAGTCCTCATACAATCTTAGAGACACTAAAGACAGGCTGATGTGTTTAGCACACCACTAGGACCTGATGGAGTTAAATGGAGACTAAATGAGATATGAACTACAAACAAACATCTGTCAAGTTTTAATCTCTAAATGTAAATTTTCATAAGTAATATGTATTATAATAAACATGTATTTGATGGTCTTAAAGAAGTATTAAAAATCCAAAAAGTAATAAAGGTCAATTAAGTCAAATAATTGAATAGCCTGATTAACAGGTGTACAGTCACAAAAACTTCAAAATTATTACTCTTTTTAAGGCATAATATTTGCTCTTCACAGATTGTTTAACATGGTAAATTTCATTATAAAAATAATAATTAAAAGGTGACTATTAGCTCTATGATAACCATGTTTCTTACATTTAACATTGATAACATGTAGAGACAGCCAAAGGATGCTTTCAGTATATCATTTTATTGCCAGCTTTCTTAGTGTTGTCTAATTCCTGATACATGAACGTGAAAGTGTCAAGTATGTGATTTGTGGTATTCTGTAATAATAATACAGCTAAAAAAAACCTGAGTACGAGATCCACAGGCAACAAACTCACTAGAGCTGCTGGTATGTTGAGAACAAACATGAGGACTGTAGAATGTCTGACACACATTAGCAAACAAAGAACAGAGGCTGTTCTACAACCAGAAGGGGCTACAATGGAATATTAGGAATACTTAAATAAATAAACGTTGATAAATACTAATGAAAGTAATAAAACACATTTTTAGGGTTGTGTATTATAGAAGTAAAACTTTAACTCTGACGATTTATTCAAAGTTTAAAATTGTAGGTGACTTGTTAAATGTAGGCGACTATTTCATTTGGACATTCGAGTAAACAACAACAAATAGGCTGTTTGCTGTAATCTGACTGACTTAATTAAGTATAGCCCACACTTAAGTCTACGTTAATTCATTAAAATTAGGCGGACACAAATTTGTATTCATATGTTCATTGAAATTTTCTTCAGATGTTGTTTAGTAATAATAAATATCTCATATCCTAACTGTTATGATCATTATTTTCAAAACCGCTAATTATAAACGACGGTGGTAAAAATACACTGCAGACTTAATGCACTCGACAGAATGCTATAGTGTAAAATACTGGCACAAGTAGACTACCGTCGCAGACTTTTCGAATATACACTCCGTCTGTTGAAGTCACTTTATCTTGAACGTCCACCTTTAGAAACTATCTTACACGTCCACCTTTAGAAATTACCCCCACCTTTCCTTTTAAATATCCATAAGGCAATTGGCTAAAGTGGAACATGAATGACAAATAACACCTATTGGGGATTTGAAGAATAAAAAGGGCTTAAATTTTCGATTGGCTGATAAATGCCTGACGTACACATATTTAATATTTTATTGGCTGAAGTCGAAAATGATATGCCAGGACCATTTTACTTCGGTCTGCAACAATATCTATTTGGGAGAAAGAGAGAAGGACGGCCGCTACAAACGTATCCCGTTACGTCACGACCAAGCTGGTCACCGCCTACTAGTGCTACTGCGCATGTGCAAGGCTCTGTTTTTTTTTTTTTTTAAAATATGGCGTCTTCTTTGAGTGGTATGTTTTCGGCCCAACAACCACCAGGACCATCACTTTCAGGAGCCCCTGGGCAAGCCGGTTTGTTAGCAGCTGGAAACCGAGGTCACAGCAACACTCTTGTTGATGATCTTGAGGCGTCTTTTGAGGTACCGTACCAAATAATTGATTAAGTTAGTCAAATTCACGACTGCGTCTTCGCTGTTGCGAATGATTTTTTAATTTCTGGGTTGTGGAAAACATATCTGTTCGAGAAATATATGCATGCAGGATATATCCTAATATGAATAGTTGGTGTTTTAAAATTCATACGCCGAATCCGCACACGTTCGCTTTTGTTTTGCGTGTTATAATAGCTGTTGTTAAAGAAATAGTGAGCTTTTCGTCTTTGTTTTACTGTACATTATCACTGCGCATACCGTCCAATAGTCGAGCAAGAACTGTCCAGGTATGAACAGAGTGGCATAATTAGTGCCGTTATTATTTCTGCTGTATCCCTTGCGATTGCTACCCAAAAGTGTCATCAGCCACTTTATTCTTGTGTTATTTTTTTCATGATTTTATACTATTGTCTCAATTCTCTGTCCCTTACGCCGACGAAATTATGTTACCTGGCAAAGTCTTGTTATGTTAATGTACTATGATGAACCGACGTCCCACTCAGGGTTGGTCCCAGACATAGTCGTTATATTCTATATTAACTTAATACGCTATTTTCTGGCAGCAATTATAAGTAGACTAGACTAAATTGTGTCATCCTTGGGTAATACTGCATTGAGATCGAAACCGTTTTTCACGTTTTTTAGGAAAAAAAAAAAAAACCAGTAGCATTGACGAGGCACTATAGTTTATGTAAAGAACCGAAGCATTTCGAATCGCCAGCACATGATTTTCATAGAATAAACTGTTGTAGTGATTATGTTCGTTATTTGTGTTGCTTTAAGTGATCACATCTAGTGTTCTCAATATGATGGAGTGATATTGGAAGGTGTTGTTTCCAATAGGTATTTTCTATTTAGGTTTACGTAAACAAGAACAGCAAGTGGTGCAGCAGCATGTATAGATAGCGGGAAATAACCACAGAATATGCCTCTGAGATTATGAGAGAGAGGTACAGATTGTGCACTGCCAAAAATTTTAAAGTTATATTTGATTATCATCAGCGCACAGTAAGTATATTTAAAAAATAAAATGACTCTGAGCCTTCAACTCAGGGACAGAGAAGAAAGAACATTTTAAAATATTACTCTGGCATATAGTCATTCTTACAATGTCAGGTGTTTTCAGCTGTTAAGCTAATACCAAGAAAAACAAAAATAAATGTAGGTTTAAATTTAGAAAAAAATGTAATGTAAAAACACATTTAATTTTTCACCAGTTTGTAGACTTTTATATGTTCTTCAGTAGAGATATAGCCAACTGAGTAAATATATACAGGTTTGTACAATACAAGTTTGAATAGCATCATTATGCAACAAGATTTTTCAACTACATTCTGCTTAGTTGTGGAAAGTGTAGAGTGTAAAAATGTTCCCAACAAATAACATTTCTCTCTACTGGGTTAAGGACCCCTGACACGTCTCCTGGCTGCTAAAGTTCTCTCCAAGTGCTGTGTCTGCAAAACTGCAACCATGGAGCTGCTTTTACATCAGCTTCTCCAGTTTGTTCTGGCCTCCTCAAAAAGGTCTTGATTACCTGAGGAGCGTGTCTTTCTAAGGTCTGAACCCAGGGGCTATACACTGTTATTTCCACAGTGCTCCAGTTGAGAAACGTATAATTATCAAGTCATTGATGGTGATGAACAATTGAGGATAGTATTTATGGAGTTGTAGCACAAGGTTTAATTTTTGCCTATTTAAGAGATGCTTATTCTTTCAAGTAAATGAGTCTTCTGCAGTGCATTCACAGTCAATAGTCATTTTCATTGTTTACTTTGACAAGTTAGAGTCCCTAATGCTATGCCAATTTGATACATTGGCCTTGTTTTCTTATTGTCTTTTATTCAACTTGACTGTTAGGAATGCATTCAAATTCAGGTTATACTTGCACAAGTAGTACAGTATTTTGTGAAAAGTTCAGGTTTAAGGCCATTGTATAAGTTAAAACTATTTGATAAATTTTTTTTTATTTCCTTTGTGTTGGTTCTACATTAATTTTGTGATTATGCTTGTATTCTCCATGATATATATATTAATTTTGTTATTACATTTTAATGTTAGATGCAGTTCATTGTGATTGATTAATTACATACACTTATGCGATTAATTTTTTTTAGTTGATTCCCATACCATATATATATAGTCTCCGTACTTTAGGAAAACCAGCTTTATTCAGCTTGAAACAGGAACAGTATGGTTATTTATTGTAACACGATCTACCACTCTCCTCTACACAATCACAGCGGTGTGAGCTTGCGGTTGCACTAGCAATGGACAAGCAATCTTCCACAGACACAGCAATTGCGTGAATTTAATCAATTTTAGAATAAGGCTGTAACATAACAAAATGTGGAAAAAGTGATGCACTGTGAATACTTTCCGGATGCACTGTACATTGTGACAATGCAATGTATAACTGTCCGTGAGTGAATATCGTTTCTTTCCCTCTACACGAACTGTGTCTGAAAATAGCATTCACAGAAATAAGAAATGATTGAACCATGTGCGTGTTTGTAAATGTCTTAGATGTGGGCAGGACTTTTCCAAATCTCTTTGCATAAAGTCTTGCCTCATGGGACTTGAAGTTTTCTCTTGCGGGATTTCACTTTCATCAAACAACAAATCTTTTAATTCTCGCCGATACGCCTCTTCATTGGGAAGAAACACTACTTTTCCCTAATGTAAAACGAATTAGATCTACAAGTCTCCAACTTAAAAGTTTAAATCTGAACAATATATTCAGTCTCTTTTCACTGTTCCATTATTTCACTGAGTAATAATTTCCATTTGTTTGCGCTAATGCAATCTTTACTATCATTTTTTTTGAGACTTTTCGAATTTTCGTACTTCCATTATCTCTTACCTTCTCTGCATGTGTATCGTGCCAACATTTTTGAATTCTTTATGATGTTCTACTTTGTCATCTACTCTTTGTCTTTTATTTCCAGCCCCGGGCGTGGTTATATCTCTTGGCACAAAGTCTTGTCTCCTGGGATGTGAAAGTGTCTCTCTGAGAAAGTTGCATCTTCCCTCTATTCCCAAGATTATTTTTATTAAAGTTGAGAGATCTGTTTTTGCCTTCCTTTAGAATTATGGAGGGTGTATTTTGGTTCTTCTAGTTATGCAAAATCAGTCAAAACATTAATAGTGCACCATAGGAATTCACTGTGAGCTTATTTCTTCATAAACCAGTAATTTTGGTGTCACCTTCTGATTTAAATTTTACATTATCTGAGTGATCAGCAAATATCTTCCACTTAAAATAGCCTTAATGTTGTACAGTCATAATACTTTCAGTCTCCTCCAAAATTATGGACAACCCCAGTAAAGATGAGTTTAAAAGGTTGCAAAACAAATCACCTCTTGCTGAATTACCTTAGTCAGTCAGTCATGTTCCAACCCGCTATATCCTAAGACAGGGTCACAGGGGTCTTCTGGAGCAAATCCCAGCCAGCACAGGGCGCAAGGCAGGGAAGAAACCCCAGGCAGAGTGCCAGCCCTGCTTGCACTAAAAAAGGGAGATCAGCCTTTAATTAAAGTAAATTCTAAGAAAAAATAATTCCTCATCAAGACCCCATGTTCCATGATTTTGGCACCCCTAGAAATTCTTATGAACAAAGTGTAAATCAAGCCTTGTTTCCATTTATATCTGACATTTTTAAATTGATCAGAGTGTGTTGAAACTTTCAAGGAGAAATCCATGACTTACTGTTTTACCAGGATATATGTATGTGGTGGCATGGAGGCCAAATTCCCTTATTTATTTATCAACATTGGCGAAGATCAGAGGAATCAATTTAAATGAGAGAGAAGTGTTTACCTTAAGTCGGATTACAGCTATAGTATTAAAAGAAAATGCTAATTGCCTACAAGTTTCCATATCTGTAGCTAGGGCAATAATAATAATAATAATAAAGTTCAAATCAACTTGAACTGTTACCAGCTTGCCTGGGCCAGGACCCAAGTTTTTCTTGCCCCCATGCAGTGTGAGCAGGTGTTTTTTTTTTAAATCCCCAATGGTCACTGTTGGAGAAATACAGAAAAAAAGTAGCATCTTGGGCTCACCAAGTCTCCAAAACTGCCTACCATTAGGCACTACTTCTATGTCAACAGATTATTTGGAAGGTCTTTTAAAAGTAAGGCTTTCGTGTCATTTAACAACAAACATAAACAACTGTAGTTTGCCAAACACTACTGGAATTTTTAAACCAAGTTCTATGGTCTGACAAAACAAAAATTGAGCTTAAATTCCCTATATTCTTCCGCCTTGTAAGATGTTATAGGAGAAGACTTAGATCTGTTTTATTGGGAAACTTTTAAATGCAGGAGTGCCAGTAATCGTTTTGTTAAAAACTTACATGATTTACTTCTGTTAAAGGTTAAATTTTTTTGGTAAGATTACGGTAATTCACCAAAAAGTGATATTGTTTTAAAACCTTTTTTACACCTCTTTATGTGGGGTGCCAGTAATCGTGGCAGGGACCATATGTCCTAAAAAGTCAGATGCCTAGATGGCATTATTCACAATTAGGGTCCAGTGTCTGATAATTTTGGATAATTTTAATCAACATTGATATGTACGATGTACAATATTATGATAACTTGTGTGCAAAAATGGATGAAAAAATAGTTCTGTGCCTTTCCATAAATAATTTTCTAGCCTTGCCCAAGATCATGTAGGAGTACACCATGATATTAATTGATTAAATATAGAAATTCTCATTACTGTTTACAAATGTATAAATGCTAATCATAGGAACGTGATTGAAAGAATGCAGCCACTGATTATTTTATTTATTTATTTATTTATTTATTTATTTATTCCCTTGCAATTTTCAGGCTTGTTTTGCATCCCTTGTAAGCCAGGACTATGTGAATGGTACTGATCAGGAAGAAATTCGAACAGGTAGTGTTTTGAAATGTAATGTTTTGTTTTGTGTTATTGATAATAAAAGATTTGTTAAAAATGACACTTTTTTTTTTTTTAAAGGTGTTGACCAGTGTATACAAAAGTTTCTAGACGTTGCCAGACAGACTGAATGCTTCTTTTTGCAGAAAAGATTATTGCTCTCTGTACAAAAACCTGAGCAAGTTTTAAAAGAGGTATGTAGTTGGATGGATTGCTGTAGTATACAATTCCTCTTTCTGTTTAGGGCCTTCATTGTCATGTCTGGAGAACAGAGTGACACTCATACTTGCATGTGCTAATTAAGATGCACCACATAGTCTTTCTCAAACCTAATGATTAGTGCATATAACAGTCCTACCTTAAAATTTATCTGCGTTCATTACTAGAAAAATCACAGGACACAGTTTACAGCACCACATCCAATTAGGAGGTATACTAATTTAGCAGAGTTTGGAAAGATTGCATTCAGTAGTATTCTTTGTTGGGTTGTTATGTAAACTTTTAGAGAAGGCAGCAAGTATGAGAAAATGCATCCGCACCAATGATTAGCACCACACATTGTTACTAGCATGTTATCAATCATCAGTGTTCTTCAGTTTCTTGTTAAAGTATTCAGTTTGTCTGCATATAGAGAGAGATCCCCATAATATACATAGCATACATACATACATACAGTAATCCCTCCTTGATTGTGGGGGTTGCGTTCCAGACCCCCCCACAATAGGTGAAAATCCGTGAAGTAGAAACCATATGTTTGTATGGTTATTTTTATATTTTTTAAGCCCTTATAAACTCTCCCAAACTGTGCGGGGAATATTTATAAACAGTTATACAGCATAAACCCTTTGTATTCTCTTAGTGTGTTTACATACATAATTTCAATTAATCTTACCTAATAACTGTTTATATACAGTAAAACCTAAATATTATTTTAAAGATATCTAGTGTCTCTGATATCACATATGTTACAGCCATTACGATAGACAGGCCACCAGCAATAAATATGTACAATGCAAGAAAAATTGTATACAGTAAATGTGTGTACAGTGACACTAAACATTTGTACATGTACTAAGTACTGTAAGTTGAAAATTAATTATGGTTACTCACCAACAATGACACGATGACTTGTCCGATAACGATGAGTTTAATTTTACTGCGCAACAAAGGAGAGCGTTACAGCTCTTCTAAAGGAGCCTGTTCAGGCGACTGTGTAGCACCGCCGTTGTTCTTCTTCAATTCAAATCCCTAAAGCAGATTCCATCCAGACTGCTGTCTTATTACATCCACTTACAACTTGTTTTGCACCCTGGTTAAAAGGACACTGCAGCCGTAGATCTTGTATTCCTTTACTACTATTTAAATAAAAAGAATCGTAGCCTCATTGATGCTGTAATGGCGTCCTACAGCGGTGTAGCTTTTCCCTTCCTTCAACATATCCAAAACGTTTACCTTTTCGGCAGTCGTTAACATCTTCCATTGGCGCTTGGGCACAGACCCTGAAGCAGTAGCAGGAGCAGATCGTTTTGGAGCCTTAATGAAGGGCTTGACTATGCACAAAGATAAACACAAAAGAGCACAAAAGTTAACTCTTTACACAGCGAAACACATTGATGCTGAAAGAGCGAGACGAGACTTCCTGGTTAACGCCGCAGAATCAAATTCAGCGCTCCATCTCTGAGCCATTCAGCACACAGGAACTGTGTGCTCTGATTGGTTAGCTTCTCAGCCATCTGCCAACAGCGTCCCTTGTATGAAATCAACTGGGCAAACCAACTGAGGAAGCATGTACCAGAAGTAAAAAGACCCATTGTCCGCAGAAACCCGCGAAGCAGCAAAAAATCAGCGTTATATATTTAGATATGCTTACATATAAAATCCACGATAGAGTGAAGCCGCGAAAGTCGATTTTATATATATATATATATATATATATATATATATATATATAATTGGTTTTTTAAGCTAAAGTACCAGTTCCTGGGGTGGTTTGTCATGTGGTGGGTGTGGCAATGTACTATATCAGTGCATGCTTTCAACCTCTCCCTCTCTCTGACTCGGTCGTGTGCTGTAAGCATCTTATTTTTGTACCGAGTGTGCAGATTTATGTAGTTTGCCTCACATTTATATTGCTTTTCATGCTTACATTGAGATAATGTGTGAATGTTTTTTGGAGAGATTTTTATTTTTCCCTTTTGTAATTGCCAGGCAAATTTTGTAAAGCTTAGGCACATTTGCATATTTAAAAAATAATCGTTTATATTTGAGGAACTGTTTAGTCCTCACTGAATACCACTGTAAAATGCAGTAATGCTCAATGTTTTGCTGTACAATTATTTAAAAAAAAAAAAAGCAGTAGAATGTATCTGTATGTAACTTTTACATATGAATTAAATGGTTATTTTTTTTTCTTTGTTTTAGGATGTATCAGAATTGAAAAATGAACTACAAAGAAAAGAGACCTTAATTCAAAAACATCTAGGCAGAATACGTCACTGGCAGCAGGTGCTTGAAGACATCAATATACAGCATAAGAAGCCTGCTGAAATGGCTCAGGGTCCATTGGCTTACCTAGAACAAGCGTCAGCAAACATTCCTGCCCCAGTGAAACCAAATTAATGATGGAAAAGGAAGTGGACTTTTTTTTTTTTTTTTGACTTAAACTGTATATTTTTTTGTATCTTTTATATATTAAAGTAAAAAAGCAAATACTTTTCCTGTGTGATGATGTTGTGTTTCACTTTCCTGCACTCCAACCCCAAGTTTAAACAACCTATGGAACCTGTAGAATGGTGAATTAAGTAGTGTTTTAGCACTTGTTAATTTAGTGTTGGATGACCTCATGTTCAGAGACATCTTTAGGCAGTCTTCAGATGTACTCACAGTACCAGTAACTGAACATTATTGAAAATCTGTGAAGGCCACTCAAACCTTCAGTTTTCATTTCTTGGAAGTACAAACCGGATTCCAAAAAAGTTGGGACACTATACAAATCGTGAATAAAAACTGAATGCAATGATGTGGAGGTACCAACTTCTAATATTTTATTCAGAATAGAACATAAATCACGGAACAAAAGTTTAAACTGAGAAAATGTATCATTTTAAGGGAAAAATATGTTGATTCAGAATTTCATGGTGTCAACAAATCCCAAAAAGTTGGGACAAGGCCATTTTCACCACTGTGTGGCATCTCCCCTTCTTCTTACAACACTCAACAGACGTCTGGGGACCGAGGAGACCAGTTTTTCAAGTTTAGAAATAGGAATGCTCTCCCATTCTTGTCTAATACAGGCCTCTAACTGTTCAATCGTCTTGGGCCTTCTTTGTCGCACCTTCCTCTTTATGATGCACCAAATGTTCTCTATAGGTGAAAGATCTGGACTGCAGACTGGCCATTTCAGTACCCGGATCCTTCTCCTACGCAGCCATGATGTTGTGATTGATGCAGAATGTGGTCTGGCATTATCTTGTTGAAAATGCAGGGTCTTCCCTGAAAGAGATGACGTCTGGATGGGAGCATATGTTGTTCTAGAACCTGAATATATTTTTCTGCATTGATGGTGCCTTTCCAGACATGCAAGCTGCCCATGCCACACGCACTCATGCAACCCCATACCATCAGAGATGCAGGCTTCTGAACTGAGCGTTGATAACAACTTGGGTTGTCCTTGTCCTCTTTGGTCCGGATGACATGGCGTCCCAGATTTCCAAAAGAACTTGAATCGTGACTCGTCTGACCACAGAACAGTCTTCCATTTTGCCACACTCCATTTTAAATGATCCCTGGCCCAGTGACAACGCCTGAGCTTGTGGATCTTACTTAGAAATGGCTTCTTCTTTGCACTGTAGAGTTTCAGCTGGCAACGGCGGATGGCACGGTGGATTATGTTCACTGACAATGGTTTCTGGAAGTATTCCTGAGCCCATTCTGTGATTTCCTTCACAGTAGCATTCCTGTTTGTGGTGCAGTGTCGTTTAAGGGCCCGGAGATCACGGGCATCCAGTATGGTTTTACGGCCTTGACCCTTACGCACAGTGATTGTTCCAGATTCTCTGAATCTTCGGATGATGTTATGCACAGTTGATAATGATAGATGCAAAGTCTTTGCAATTTTTCGCAGGCTAACACCTTTCTGATATTGCTCCACTATCTTTCTGCGCAACATTGTGGGAATTGGTGATCCTCTACCCATCTTGGCTTCTGAGAGACACTGCCACTCTGAGAAGCTCTTTTTATACCCAATCATGTTGCCAATTGACCTAATTAGTGTTTATTGGTCTTCCAGCTCTTCGTTATGCTCAAATTTACTTTTTCCAGCCTCTTATTGCTACTTGTCCCAACTTTTTTGGGATTTGTTGACACCGTGAAATTTTGAATCAACATATTTTTCCTTTAAAATGATACATTTACTCGGATTAAACGTTTGATCTGTCATCTACGTTCTATTACAAATAAAATATTGACATTTGCCATCTCCACATCCTTGCATTCAGTTTTTATTCACAATTTGTTTAGTGTCCCAACTTTTTTGGAATCCGGTTTGTAGTTCATGGTGGATTTTGATGCATGCTTTGGATTATTGTTCTGTTGTAGAAGCTAACCTCTTTTCAGCCTACATTCCTTGATGAACTGCAAGACATTTGCATCCAGAATTTTCTGATATTGAGTGGAATTCATTCTCAACTATATTCTTGCAATTTTCCCTGTGCAACTGGCTGTCACCAGTTGATCCACCTGCATGTTTAATAGCTGAGAAGATGTTCTTTTCATGAAGAGCTTCCCCCCTTTTCCTCCAAGTACACTACACTACCAGTCAAACTTTTTGGAACACCTCATTTTTTCTTCACATTTATTCAGTTGAATTGCAATGAATGACCTGAAATGGAGAAAAGATGAGCAATAAACTGCTAGAGTTTTACATTTAAAGTGAAACTGAAAAAAAATGAAATTTCAGAATATTACAAATGCTCTGGCTTCAGAAAACAACTAATAGGTTACATTCTACAGGTGTTCTGCAATGATTAAAGTAAATTAAGCCATGGTAGTTGAAGCAAGCAGTGTGCAGATGTGTCCCAACTTCTGTTGATTACTTTAAAACCCTCTGTCTGGTAACGTGGTGGGAGCTGCATGACTGCATTTTACCTTATTGCTACAGACAATGTCACAATGCATGCTGCACAATAAGCACAAATGCTGTACAGTTTACTGAAAACCAGAGTGAATTATGGAGTATAAACAGTAATGCACTAGAAGAACACAGTAAATACTCCAAATCCGTTACTATATAACATGTCTTCATGAGGTGCAGGCATACCTGAACATGTTGACATACTCATTTGTGTTTTTTATCCTGATTAATAATTCAGAAGATAAATATTCTGTAATTTATTTTGTTTTTACGTTTATCTGGTCCAGTACGAACACGTTAGACAAATAATAGGTGCCAACCTGGCACATTCTGTCGTATCAATTGCATTCAGTGTTTAACTGTCACTCAATAGGTTAAAATGCACTTGCCACTTTTATTTTTTACTTGTATGTAATAATAGGGAAAGCCATATTAAACTATGCAAATTTGTTGCCTTCCAAGCTCAACTATCTTGGTCAAATTTAGTAGGAAACATTGTATGTGCTTCCTACGTTTAAAGCAATGAATAAACAACACTGCAGCTCTGTCACTCTGGCCCTGTTCTGTTCAAATTGTACCTTTATAGACCTGCTTCACTGTTACCAAATAAGCCAGTTAATAGTCACCAAACTCGCAGTGCTAATATTTTAAAAGACATCATTGTCTTGAAGGATTTTCTCTTTCATGTCTTTCAGGCAGAGGGCATCGTTGTCCAGAACCATTTTACAATAGCAATTTCCTGTTCAGCTGTAAATGTTGCCCATCTGCCACCAGCATATATTCTTGAGTCATGAAACACGGTAGGAAAATCATTACCGACCGCTGACTCCTGCACATCCAGGTCACAACCTTTTTGAACTCCTTCCATCGGCCTAGTGTTATAAATTTATATATGCTAAAAAAACGTATAAGACCAGTTTTTTCTCACAGGCCATCAAGCTCACAAATGATTCATTTCATCCCTCCAGGCATCCCAGGGTCTTGCAATACTGTTAAGTGTTTATTTCAGCAATTCTTGCACTTTATGCATATATATATATTGTTTTGTTTTTTTTTTCTTTTTTCTGAGGTATGTGATTAATTGTGTGTATGTTGATTATGTAACTTTTAAATGGAGAGCCACCAAAATCAGAGTCAAATTCCTTGTATGGGTGCATACCTGGCCAATAAATCTGATTCTGATTTCAACCCTGTAGTGCACAAAAATCTGATATTTTTCATGTTAGTCAAACATTATACAAATGGAATGCAGTGTTATGTATATTGTGTGAAGTACGTAGTAGACTAACCTATTTGTTTCATAGCCCTGTGGTAACAGTTGTACCTTATGATTCTCCCACTTGAAGCCACATACTGTATAATTGATCCAACTGTTGACCCGTTCAGACTACCTTATGACTGCTTCTCTCAAAGTCATCTCACAGTTGATTACATTATCAATAATTGTTGCCCATATTACATTTGATATATATCTAGGTTGTCTTTAAAGATCCTGTCCAGCTCTTCCGCCTCACATTTGAACACCCCTACCTCTACATCCGAATAATGGAGAAGATCTGTAAAGAGGCATTATGTTTTTTGTCAAAGTATATAAAATACCTAAAAAAGATAAAAGATTTGTTTACCTTTCAGCGATCTTACTTCCACCACACCACTTACTGAAAAGCTGTGATGTAGTTTTAGCCCGTAGCGTTTTTTCAACTTCGATTGGAGTTATGCACTGTTCTTTTTGTTTTCATGCTTCCCATTTTTTTGCTCAGTTGTCATTTTTTTTGCATGCTGCTCAATTTGCATTGTTTCTGATTTTTTTTTTTTTTTGCACATTCAATTTGTTTTTGTGTTAATCTGATTTGTTTGTGCATGATTTGTTTTGTTTTTATGCATTGCACTTCAGTGCCACCATAAGAACCTCCCGAGCTCTGCTCATTTTTTGTGTGGATACCTTATATTTTCCTACATTTGTACTGGCTCAAACTTCCTGTAGCATTCTTTTGAATTTTCCTCTGGACTCTTGATCCGTTACTGTCAGTTTTCATCTGCATTCCCACAGCCCACTTTCCATGTTGTGCTGCTCTACTTTTTAGTCACCATTGCTATTTTTCTGATTGGTAATTGCTTTCTACTATATCAAAACACTCCTGTGATGAACTTCTTTGTATTCGACACTTTGTCCAGAGCAAACTGTCGCACTGGAATTCTTTAAAAGAAGTTGGTATTTTGCAGCTTCCAAAGAATATACACCATGGATCAGTTCATCAGCTGGTTTTGTTCTGGAATACTTCATGTTACTTGGGATTTTGGAAATAAGGGTGTATTATCGTGGTATTTCCCTCCACTTGCCCTTTTACTTGTTTCCTCAAGGGTAAGTGTTCTCGTCAAGTTCGTTATCGGGTTGGTCTACTGTTGCACTTTAAGATGAACACACACACACACATAGATAAACACACACACAGACCCTAACCACAACAGTGCTCCATGAATGACACACACACGCTGATTAACCCTTAGCACTTTAAACCACACAAGTTACAGCCTGTCATTCAGCACTTCAAGAGACTTACTTATTTTCGGCATGAACAACAATACGATGTTTTAGTGATATCTCAGACCTAAATATTACTTTTGGTCTACAAGAATACATTTAAACATACAAAGACTCAGCACTCTTGACTATAGGCCATTCATCAGCCAAGAATACCTTCTTTATCGTATCTGTCCCTTCTGTTGAGTATAGCGCTCTTCACTCTCAGCCATATAAACCTCGCAGCACAGAAATAATGGCAAAAATCCGGCTGTCACCAGGTGCTCAAAGAAATCTAACTTATTACTTCAATCACTCTAGACATTAAGACAAAGCACTGAAAGTTAAAAGCAGCATGGTATTTATTACAAGAATAATAATAATACCACAAGAACAAAGAATACTAGAAAATAGGTAGTGATAGGAAAGTCTGAATATAAATAGTCTTTAGAAAAAGCTTACGAAAAAGTTACAGATGACAAGGATGAATGTCCCAGGGAGGCATTTGATTTAGTAGTCGGTGTTCATGATGCCTTTCTGACGACCAGGGCCGTCTTCGTCCGTTCCACTTCTTCTTTCTTCTTCTTCTCCCTTTGCTTCTGTCCTCTTCTTTCCAAACCAAGGCATATTTATTATGAAATGTCAAGCCTTGGTTTCACAACACATGCACCTGATTGGCTGGCTGTCCAAATGATTGATGAATTAATTCACTGTCTGTTTTCCCACACAACAAAACCTTTGATGTACTCGGAGGCATCAGTAGTTCTTCCTGTCCTAGGCCATAAAGCAAATTGTTGTTCCAGATGTCCATCCATCAATAGCCTGAGGTATCAGCTCAGCATCCTTTCCCAGGCTATAAAAACAAATTAGCATGAAGCTATGAACAAGTGTTATAAAAGTAAGGTGTAAGGGAAGAAAACCTGCTTTAATTTAATTTCATCTGTTGTCTTGTCTTGAACAAAATATAATGGAAACCAAAATGTACAGATTTTATACACCATAATAAAGGGTTTCAATGTGTTAAATCTGTGTATATTGAAATAAACTCCAGATGTGAATCTGCATATGATGAACTCTCTACCACTAATGTTACCAGCCTCAGGCCTAGGTGAACCTGGGCCAGATACAGGCCACTGTTGTTACTGGGTGTAGCCACAGCAATATGGTGAAAAAGTATAAAAGAAGCAGGCACCAGTCACAAGTCCCAGACCATACTTCTGTTTTTTTTATTCTTCTTTACCCAGAAATATATAAATGCTTCAATTTCTGCTTAGATCAACATAACAATCAGTGAAACAATGGTGCAAGCCAATTTCCTCTGCGTAACAAGTAGTGTAAACACATTTACTTTGGTTCAACGATAGTATTGTGGCCAGCTATCAAAAAGTACTTGATTAGAAACCAATGTCCCCAGAACTCATTCATTTTCAAAGGAAGCAGACAGTTCTGTATCCCCACATTGTGTGTAGATGAGATATTAAATCAAAGCAGTCTGACTATTCAAAGCAGGTGACTTTAGCAAGACAGGTAAATATGTATGTCCTCTGGATAGCCATCCACAATAACCTGTAGCAGAATTTTCCAGAAATTCTACCTTTTCTTTAAAACACTGGTTTATAGCCCATTACACTAAGCAACACACAGAAATGTCATTTTCTTTAGAATACTGAATTCTAGCTCATTACACTAACATCACCTTGTTTACCTTGTCCATCAAAGGTAAAGTGCCAGGACCCCTTGAATTAATTAACTAATTAAGTTCTCCATTTTGTTCTCACATGGAACTGCATGTTCACAAACACAACTGTCATTCCACTACATACATTTGACCACTTTTTCATTGAGTTTTCCCTTCTCCTTGCCTCTTTTTCTGTTGCCATTCCTCCCACTGCGTCCTTCTGCCATTACCTCAACTTCCTCTTTACTACCCATTTCTCTTGCTTGGTCTTCTGTTGGTTTCCTCTACCTTGACACCACTGCTGACACTGACATCCTATGAGCAACTCTGTCCTATTGTCTTGATGCTGTCTTTCCTCTCTCATCTAGGCCGACATGCAAAAGACCCTCCTTCTGAGGATCTATGTGGTCTATGGACAGAGTTTAGGAAATGGAGGAAATCAAAGGCTCAGGCTGATCTGGACAAGTAACAGCCTCTTCTATCTTTCTTCTCTTCTGTTACTACCAACACTAAGGTAAGTTTCTTTCTGAACAGACTTAGCAACATTTCAGATATTCTTAGCTTGTCCCCTGCTTTCACCTCTCTCCTTAACCTTCCAATGCCTCCACCATCTTGACTGGTGATGACTTTACAATATTTTTTCAGAAACAGTGGCTGTTTTCAGCAATTAGTTCTCATCACTCCCTCTAGCCAGTCACCTCCACTCTGACCACATCTCAACATTTTCTCCTTTCACTCCTCTCTCCACCAATAATGCTTACAACCTCCACTACCTGTCTTGGAGACCCCTCACATCTCCTCTGGGTTATCTCTCCCTCACTTATATCTGCAGTTACACAGATGCAGGGACTGTCCTCAAGTGGTTTGAGTCCTAGATCTTAGGCTTATCTTGTCATGTGTCCTGGCATGGAGAGATGTCAAGAATGCACCAGCCAAGCACAGGGCACACCAAGGAACAATGTTGGGCCCTCTCCTCTTCTCTCAATACACCTCCTTACTAGGTCCTATCTTCAAGTCCCATGGTTTTCCTTATTAGTGATATGATGATGATATGCAGCTGTACCTGTCAGTCCTTCTGGGTAATCACATGGTATCATCCTGAATATCTGCATGTCTCACTGATATTGAAAACTGAATGAAGGAACATCACCTCCAGCTTAAACTTGTGAAAGTGTACCTTCTTGTTTTCAAAATGCAGTGCCACACCAATTACCTGAGACCAGCACATGTCAACATGTCACCCCTCTTTTCAAATCACTATATTGTCTCCCTATAGCAGCAAGTATTAAGTTCAAATCCTTGATGCTTACCTACAGAGTAATCAATCAGTCATATATCTTCTTCTTCTTTCGGCTGCTCCTGTTAGGGGTCGCCATAGTGGATCATCTTCTTCTATATCTTTCTGTCCTCTGCATCCTGTTCTGTTACACCCATCACCTGCATGTCCTCTCTCACCACATCCATAAACCTTCCCTTAGGCCTTCCTCTTTTTCTCTTGACTGGCAGTTCTATCCTTAGCATCCTTCTCCCAATATATCCAGCACCTCTCCTCTGCACATGTCCAAACCAACGCAATACAGTAATATACAGTATATATATGGAGACACTTGTGAGGTGCTGTGCTTCTTCTTCAGCACTCAGGCCTGCTGTTGAGTGACATCTGGTGGTGCCACCTATTTGTGGTGTCAAGTCTCAGTCCAGATACATTCCCACATAGATTATTGTAACTCGCTGCTGGCAGGTGCCCCTTCTAATCTTATATCACAACTCCAGCTTATTCAGAACTCGGCTGCAAGAGTCCTTACTCGAACCAATAGCAGCGAGCACATCACACCCATCCTGCTCCGTCTTCACTGGCTCCCTGTGTCTTACAGGATCAAATATAAAATCCTACTAATAACCTGCAGAGCCTTAAATAACTTTGCGCCAAACTACATCAGTGACCTTCTCCATCACTATGTGCTGGCCCGTCCACTAAGGTCCTCTGATTCTGGCAATCTTGTTGTGCCCCACACTAATCTACACTCCATGGGTAACAGGGCCTTCAGCTGTATAGCGCCCAGACTCTGGAATGACCTACCGAAATTAATCAGGTCAGCTGACTCCATGAATTCTTTTAAAAAACAACTCAAAACTCATCTGTTCAGGAAGGCTTTTAGCTCTACTTGACTTCATTCCCCTTCTCTCATTTTACCTCTCTGTCAAGATGCTCATGTAACCTGTATGTGTGTGCTAGACCATCAATTGTGTTGTCTGTTAGGCTTTCTCTGAATTTACTGTCTCAATCTTCTTTATTTATTTATTTGCTTTGTACTATGCTATATACTGTATACCCTGCCGTTCTTTCTTATATTCTGTAAGTGCTTTGAGCATGGGAAAGGTGCTATATAAATAAAATGTATTAATTAATTAATTACACTTGGTACGAGGGACAACAAGAGACAACTAACCAGAAGATCTAAGCACTCTGGATGGCTGGTGTAAAACACACAATTCATATAAATAGGCAGGAGCAAGCCCATGTAAAGATTTAAAAACTAGCAACAAGATTTTAAAATCAATTCGAAAACTGACAGGCAGCCAGTGTAAAGAAGCTACAATAGGAGAAACAGAGTCATACTTTCTTGCCCCAACCAGAAAGCGAGTGGCAGCATTCTGGACCAACTGTAACCTGTGTATCAGGGATTTGCTAATCCCAGAATACAGCAAGTTGCAGTAATCAAGGCAAGAAAAGATAAAACCATGAGTAGCTTTCTCAAGATCCCTAGAAGATAAAAAGGGCTTGATCTTACCTAATAGACGAAGCAGGAAAAAGCAACTCTTGACTACAGAATTGACCTGTTTCTCAAAAGAGAGGTTACTGTCAAAGATAACACCAAGATTGCGGACTTGAGGTTTGCAAAAGACAGAGAAAGAGCCGAGAAGTCCAAGACCAATTTGGGCTTTAGCTGATGGACCCACTATAAGCACATCCGTTTTATTTTGATTCAGATCAAGAAAATTATTAGCCATCCAGGATCTTAATTCAAAAAGACAGTTGTGGAATTTAAAGTCACTGAAAGTGTCTACCAATTAGATATGACCTGAACCAGTTAAAAGCAGCCCCTTTAAGCCTAACAAGATGTTCAAGCCGCAACAGCAATATCTCATGGTCAATAGTGTCAAAGGCACCGGACAGGTCAAGGAGGACAAGGACTGCAGCGCCACCTGAATCAGTAATAATAGAGATATCATTGAATACTTTCAGGAGGGCCATCTAAACACCATCTTCTTCTTTCGGCTGCTCCCGTTAGGGGTTGCCACAGCGGATCATCTTCTTCTATCAAAACCATGATAACGCCTAAAGTCAGATTGGTAGATCTCAAATAAACTATTGGAGTTAAGGGGATCAACCAATTGATTATAAATAATTCTTTCTAGTATTTTAGCCAGAAATGGCAATTGGGAAATCGTGAAAAAATTGGCTAAAACTCTAGGATCTAATTCTGTCTTTTTTAGACAGGGAAGCACTGCCGCATGTTTAATAAATGAGGACACAAACCCGTTACTAATAGAACCATTGATAATGGCTACAGTCAAAAAAATGACCTTTGTGATTTGTTTGAATTACCAAACTAATATCTCAAAATTTAAATAACTGAGCTGTGTTTTAAGCAAAAACATAAGGCACTTTAGTAACATGAACATGACTAAAAATATTATTGTAAGCACTAATGCCACCTTTGTTGTATTGACAAAACTGCATTTAGTAAATCGCACAAGGCAAGTATTATGGATAGTTTTTGTCCATTAAGGGTTTCTGTAGCTCAGACGTTTACACATGCTCATAAGCAGAAAATCATAAAGTCATCCACTCCCAGTTCCTTACGGAAGTGCCTACTGGAACAAATGAGAAGAGCTTGCATACTAAAAGCACTTATCGTTTACCTGAATGAGGATCCTGAAGACATCATAAAAGAGTACCTTGTAAGTATGCAAACACATGTTTATTGTAAAAGGCATGTTTTACGGAGCACAGTTTTCCAAAAAGTTTTTATTACATGGACCAGAAATCTGTAAAAATTTTCCCATATGTTTATGTGGGTTTACTCTGGGTACTCCAACAATCCAAAGAGATAGAAGTTAGGTGAATTGGGGATGCAAATTTGGTCCTCTGATATTTGGGTGTGTGAGCTTGATTGTCTAGCTTGTTTGTCTAGCTTGTCTGCCCTGGGATCAGCACTTAATGGACTGATTGAGTGCGTTTAGAGGTCTTGGGATGAAACTGTTTCTGATCCTTGAGGTCCATGCGGGAAAGGCTCTGAAGCATTTGCCGAGTCGGAGAAGTTCAAATAGACTGTGCACATGGCTGACTACAATCCATGCAGATACTGGTAGCTTTCCTGAGACAGCATATGCTATAAATGTCTTGCAGAGCTAGAAGTTGTATCCTGATCACCCTTTGCATTCTTGACACAAATCACTGTAGAGCCTTCTGAGCAGCTTCTGTATAACTATGATATCACACACTCAGATACAATGGGTTAAAATATTTTGAGTTTTTCACTGAGAGTAACAACGCTAAAGCAGCTGTGGTATTTGGAATAGTTTGGTTATTCCGTGCATCATTATATTGTTACAGGCTGATTACAATCAGGTGCCTTAAATTTATAATTGTCAATTTCAGGGTATTTGATAAAGTCTATGTCATGGATGTGAATCTAGAAGAGAAAAGGAAACCACACAGGATCAGTAGCACTGTTTTGATGCTGGGTACACCAGTTTGCAAAAACGGGCAGATAATTGCATACTCAAGGGGGGCATGCTGCTGTGAGAATGTGCGTGGCTTTACACCAAGTTTAGTTTTTATACATTGTGATTTAAGCATGGAAACGGGCGCACGCACCATTTATATTACCAGGTGTGAAGTGTATCGCTTAATTTGAAATCTAAATAAAACTGTTCAAGTATATTTTTACAGTAAGTCTTTCAGTAGTGAGTCACCAGTCTATGCTAGCCTAACTACCAAAGCATGAAAAGCAATTTACCCACTTTTACATTTGGCCAGATTTTATTTTTAAAAATGCCTCAGAAACTAGAACTGAGAAAGAATCTGTTTTCAAAAGGAAGTACAGTGGAACCTCGGGTCATGAACGTCTCGGACCACGTACAAATCGGGTTGCGAACAAAACGTTTGCCAAACTTTTGCATCTGTTCACAACCACACACTCGGGTGATGAACAAGCAAGTTTCCCTTCCGGTTCGTATGCGCTGATGATTTCCACACATGTTCAGTTTCTCCCTGTGAATTCCCTGTGCAGCGAGCTAGTGAGAGAGAGAGAGAGAGAGAGAGAGCGAGAAGGCAGTTAAAGAATGCACCAGGCTTGTTTTTAAAGAGACTGCAAGGTTAGTTTTCTGTGTTCAAGGTTTTTTCAGTGTTATTCAATGTTTTTACATTTAGTTTACTATTACCCTGTGCATTCTATGGTGTAATTAACTACTTTTGTGCTTAAAAATCTTTAAAAAAAATATATTTACATACAGCTCGTACGGTCCAGAATGGATTAATTGTATTTACATATAATCCTATGGGGAAACTTACTTCGGGTCACGACCAAATCGGTTTGCGACCAGAGTTTTGGAACGAATTACGGTCGTGACCCGAGGTTCCACTGTATTGTTGCCATGTGTTATTGGTAATGATTTGTCTCTTTTGAATTTTTATTTAAGGATATTGCAGACAGCCAGGAAGCCATGAACCAGACAACCATAGGCATAATTGTCATCATACATCAACAACAACAAGAACAACATTTATTTATATAGCACATTTTCATACAAAAGTAGCTCAACGTGCTTTACATAATGAAGAATAGAAAAATAAAAGACACAGTAAGAAAATAAAATAAGTCAACATTAATTAACATAGAATAAGAGTAAGGTCCAATAGCCAGGATGGACAGAAAAAGCAAAAAAAACTCCAGACGGCTGGAGAAAAAAATAAAATCTGTAGGGATTCCAGACCATTAGACTCCCCTCTGGGCATTCTACCTGCAGGCCACCACCACAAAGAAACCGGAAAAAGAAACAGAAGAGAGAGTAGGGGTCAGTACGGATTTTAGAGCCACCATGAATAGTTATTATGATGAATTGAACATACAGAGTATCAGGATTAAATTAAAGTGAAGTTATGAAAAGGCCATGTTAAAGTAATGTGTTTTCAGCAGTTTTTTAAAGTGCTCCACTGTATTAGCCTGGGGAATTCCTATTGGCAGGCTATTCCAGATTTTAGGTGCATAACAGCAGAAGGCCGCCTCACCACTTCTTTTAAGTTTTGTTCTTGGAATTCTAAGAAGACACTCATTTGAGGATCTAAGGTTACGATTTGGAATATAAGGTGTCAGACATTCCGATATATAAGATGGGGCGAGATTATTTATGGCTTTATAAACCATAAGCAGAATTTTAAAGTCAATCCTGAATGACACAGGTAACCAGTGTAGTGACATCAAAACTGGAGAAATGTATTCGGATTTTCTTTTCCTAGTTAGGATTCTAGCAGCTGCATTCTGCACTAGTTGCAAACGATTTATGTCTTTTTTGGGTAGTCCTGAGAGAAGTACATTACAGTAATCTAGTTGACTGAAAACAAACGCGTGAACTAATTTCTCAGCATCTTTCAGTGATATAAGAGGTCTAACTTTAGCTATGTTTCTTAAGTGAAAAAATGCTGTCCTAGTGATCTGATTAATATGCAATTTAAAATTCAGATTACAGTCAACAATTACCCCTAAGCTTTTTACCTCCATCTTGACTTTTAATTCTAATGTATCCAGTTTATTTCTAATAGCCTCATTGTATCCATTATTGCCAATCACTAAGATTTCAGTTTTCTCTTTATTTAACTTGAGAAAGTTACTATTCATCCATTCTGAGATACAAGTCAGACATTGTGCTAGTGAATCAAGAGAATCGGGGTCATCAGGTGCTATTGATAAGTACAGCTGTGTGTCATCAGCATAGCTGTGGTAGCTCAAGTTGTGCCCTGAGATAATCTGACCTAACGGAAGCATGTAGATTGAGAAGAGCAGCGGACCCAGGATAGAGCCTTGTGGAACACCATATTGGATATCATGTGTCTTTGAGTTGTAATTACCAAAACTAACAAAGAATTTTCTCCCTGTCAGGTAGGATTCAAACCAATTTAAGACACTGCCAGAGAGGCCCACCCATTGACTAAGACGATTTCTAAGAATATTATGATCAATGGTGTCAAATGCAGCACTCAGATCTGAGGATGAGAACAGATAAATGACCTCTGTCTGCATTCAACTTCACTTCATCACTTCATCTAACTTGACCACATTATGTTGACTGAGTATAAGTCGTTTAAGGAGATAATACTACAAAATATTATTCTTAGTGTACACAACTCAGTTGTGTGGAAATTGTTGACATAACTCAGTTACGTAAATTCAGCAAGAATTTTTTTTGAGAGTAGTAAAGATGAACCCAGTGCATCAAAGGCTTCCACTAAGAGGCATGGTGGTACAATATCAAGAGGACTGTGAGTAGGTTTAAAGGTGTCAATTGTACTTTTTAATTGTGAAAGTGAGACAAGATCAAAAGATTCCAATACAATGCCATGATTAACAGTAGTAAGTTCATAGTCAGCTGGAACAATAACACAGCGGATTGTATCAATTTTACTTACAAACAATGAAAGAAACTGCTCACAGAAAAGAACTGTATTATTTAATTCCAGAATGAGAATGAGGGTGAATGGCTGCATTAATTGAATTATATAAGACCCTAGAATTCTTATAATGACGGGATACTAAATCAGCGAAGAAATCATGTTTTGCTTTCTTAACTGCAACCTGGAAGTTAAATAGAGAAGTCCTAAAAATCTGTTTAGAAATAATCAGTCCATCTTTTTTTCAACACCATTCCGCATTTCGCCAGGCACAGCATAATGGTTGCGTCGTTTCATTTAGCCAAGGAGCATGGGCCTCATGTATGAACAGTGTGTATGCACAAAAATGTTGCGTAAGAACTTTTCAATGTTTAAAACCTAAATTTGGCATAAAGCCATGCACATTTCCACGGTACCTCATACCCTGGCGTACGCAAGTTCTCCGCTCGGTTTTGCAGACTGGCGGCACCTAGCGTCAAAGCAGTGCTACTGTTCCTTTGTGGTTATCCTTTCTTTTTCAGATCTACATCCCTGACGTGGCTTTATAAATTCACTGAAATTAACCGCATATTGTTTATTAGCTTGAAATTAACCAGTAACAATATAATGGTCCACAAAATGGTTAAACTATTCTAAATACAATAGCTGCTTTAGCATTGTTACTCTCACTGCACCTTCTTCTTCTTCTTTCAGCTACTCCCATTAGGGGTTGCCACAGTGGATCATCTTTTTTCATATTAATCTCACTGCACCACTCAGAGTATTTGTATCACTGTATCTGAGTGGGGAATCAAAGATATACAGAATCTGAGAAAGAGAATTATTGGTATATAGCAGCAAGCACACGCTGCCTCATCCATGCTGTCTATTAAACTGCTTTCACACGGCAAACGTTTTAAAGCCTTTCCTGTACAGATCTCGTGGTTCAGAAACAGTTTCATCCCAAGAACTATAAACGCACTCAATTAATTGATCCTTGTAGAACTGTTTGTACATATAAGTACAATTACCTCACTGTAAACTTGCACTACAATTATAATATTGCACAACGTACGCCACTTTATAATATATAAATATTTTTATATTAAAATATGATAAAGATATCATTTTTAAGATGAAATGCAGCAAAATATGTTGATTATATTATACAGATAAAA
Organism: Polypterus senegalus; assembly: GCF_016835505.1. Lineage (NCBI taxonomy): Eukaryota > Metazoa > Chordata > Cladistia > Polypteriformes > Polypteridae > Polypterus > Polypterus senegalus. Next base: position 157,007,906 of record NC_053157.1, read on the forward strand.
CTTTAACTTCATTTAAATAATTTGTATTGTTAATAATTAAAAATGTGAGGACACGGTTGGCGCAGCGCTAGCAAGTTGAAACGTTTTGCCATGGCTGAGGCAGCGTGTGCTTCATGCTGTATACCGATAATTCTCTTTCTCAGCTGCTGCTGTAACTCCCCACTCAGATACAGTGATATAAATACTCCAAGTGGTGCAGTGAGAGTAATATGGAAAAAGATGATCCGCTGTGGCAACTCCTAATGGGAGCAGCTGAAAGATGAAGAAGAAGTTGCAGTGAGAGTAACAACGCTAAAGCAGTTATGGTATTTGGAATAGTATGGCTATTCCTTGGGCCATTATATTGTTACAGGTAATCTGCAATCAGATGCATTACACTAATAAACAATATGCGGTTAGTTTAAGTGTATTTATAAAGCTGCGTCAGGAATGTACGTCTAAGAAATAAAGGGTAACCACACAGGAACAATAGCACTGCTTTGACGCTGGGTGCCGCCAGTCTGCAAAACTGAGCGGAGAACTTGCGTACGACAGGGTATGAGGTACCGTGGAAAAGTGCGTGGCTTTACGCCAAGTGTAGGTTTTATACATCGTGATTTGAATGTGGAAATGTTCTTACGCAACATTTCTGTGCATACGCACGGTTTATACATGAGGCCCCTGGATTTTTCTGTGTGTACACACATTCCCGCTTTTGTGGTTACACCATGTTATAGTGTGAGTTCTACATTACGGCGTTATACATGAGGTTCCAGGTCTTCCCTTATTACAGCGTATCTTGAGCGGAGCAATTGAGTCTAAAACCGTTTTACAAGAAGAATTAAATTCTAAAACAGAATCATCGGTACCATCATATTGAACATGTACATCAAGACTAGAGAATATGGTTTTAAAATTGGATATAATAGAAGAATTTAAAAAGCGAGAACAGCGTGGTGCACAACTAGTCGTAGGAACATCAACAGTAATATTCAAATCCATCATTATAGAAAAGTGATTAGTAAAAGAAACATCACATAAATCAATATTATTAACTGAAATATCACGTGTAAGGACAAGATCAAGGGTGTGACCAAGAGAGTGAGTTGGTATTAATATGCTGGATAAAATCAAATGAGTCCAATAGTGATAAAAAGTTATTAACCAAAGGTTTCGATTGACAACAAACGTGAATGTTAAAATCACCAACAATAAATACTTTGTCATGGGAGAGGGTAGGAGATCAGAGAATTCAGAAATGAAGATATTAATTACACGAGGTCCATAAACCACAGCAAACAACAAAGAAGGGGAGCTGCGCACTTCGAAAAGTTGCAGTTCGAAGCTACTAAACAGACCCCTTGTAAGGCTCTGATACAACAACATACTTTTAAAAACAGTGGCAATGCCCCCACCACGACGAGTCAGCAGAGGAGAGTTTAAAAATGAATAACCTGATGGTACCAAGCAGGCCCGCCGCCAGAAATATTTGGGTCCCAGACAACTGGGTACGTGTGGGCCCCTCTGTCTTCCCCCGGGTCCCCAAATGCACAAAAAAAATCAAGCGTGAAGGGGCCCCCTTCCATTAGGGCCCCGGACCAAAGTCCCGTTTCCCCAACCCCCCCAAGGGCGGCGGGCCTGTACCGAATCAGTAAAACATGATGATTCACCATTTACAATCCAGGTCTCATGATGAAAAAGAAATCCAGTGTATTTGAGATAATAGTCTTGCAGAATAAAAGTTTTATTAGACACTGATCTCACGTTCACGAGAGCAGTCTTGATAGAAGTAGAAGAGTTTGCTGCAGGACGAGCATGGGTGAGCATGCGAAGATTAGCAGCGTTTACTCCCCGAGAGCACACCAAGGAATAGTGATGCCGCCTTGAGATGGAGAAATTGAAACTGGTATCCAGCGCCCATGGACCAGGGATGGAGTCCTGTGCAGGAGAAGATGGGTCATAGACAACTCGCAGGCATCGGGAATCCAAGCTCTGGGACTTGAGTCGACGTTGTTTAACAGCAAAACCGGTGTTCTGACGAAACATCCTACCCATCCAAATGATCTACTCACTGATACTACGCATGCGCAGACCAAAATTTTTACACTTTTCTGCATAGGTATTTACTGTCAACATTTTATAAGTTATATATTTTGCATGTGTGACTTTTAATCTTGTACAGGCCATTGTACCCATGCACGGCCTCGCAGTTAGGAGACCCGGGTTCGCTTCCCGGGTCCTCCCTGCACGGAGTTTGCATGTTCTCCCTGTGTCTGCGTGGGTTTCCTCCGGGCGCTCCGGTTTCTTCCCACAATCCAAAGACATGCAGGTTGGATGGATTGGCGATTCTAAATTGGCCCTAGTGTGTGCTTGGTGTGTGGGTGTGTTTGTGTGTGTCCTGCGGTGGGTTGGCACCCTGCCCAGGATTGGTTCCTGCCTTGTGCCCGGTGTTGGCTGGGATTGACTCCAGCAGACCCCCGTGACCCTGTATTCGGATTCAGCGGGTTAGACAATGGATGGAAGGATTTCCATAAATTTTATAGACGACTTCTAAATACAACATGGTAAATGATGATATGGTATAACGTTATAATTTTAATGTTACGACTTACAATAAACGGATGGGTGTAACATATACGGTGTATGTACCGTATCTGCCATTTAAATAAACTACGGTAGGACACTTCGACAAAGTTGGACAAATCGTCAGAACACCGGCTCTTCTTCCACCGCGGCGACGGGTGCGTTTGCGTCTTCAAGAGGCATTCATCTCACTCATACAGGTGAACACCGGCGTCCAGGTGAAAAAGTCATGTGATGAATAAAACAAGGGTGGAGGTTCACATAATATCCCATCAGGAGATGAAAATTGAGAGGAAAGCAAGCAAGAAAATATGTTAAGTAAAGAATCACGATCATAGGACGGTGGCCGCTGAGATAAATACATTAAAACGAAGATTTGAGTCTGTAATAAATTCTGATAGCATTAGTGCTTTGCCATTAAGAGATCTTGAGTTAATCAGTGCAATATTAGCCAATGTGGATTCGTTGTGCACAGATTCATAACTAGAGTTTATTTTAACATATTGCAGATTTGGCACACTGACACTCCTATTTCCAAAGCCATGAGTAGGACGGCATATTTCTGAGCAAATGCTGCAGGTGAGCTTTCCATTAGCAGCCCGGCTGCGGCGGCTACCTGACCCGCGATGTAAATATTTCGGGCGCCGCACAATACCTTTGTCTTTTAGGACTTTTTAGTCTCTTTGTAACCTGTTCTGTAACACTTGCTCCCAAACAATTCTCCTAGACTGATGTTTAATAAATTATGTTCACCTCTTTTGTAAGTCGCTTTGGAGAAATGAACATTGAAATGCAAATCCGAATTGAGTTTTGCACATAAAGCAAACAATGCTAATGTAACACAGAAATCTTTCCTAAGAAAATAAAATATGAATGCATACAACGTTTAAAAAGTAGTTTTGATCAATAATTTTAGAAACATAGACAATTTCACTTCGCTTTTACATGCTTTCAAAGCAGAAAAACTAAACAAACGATGACGTTATGCTCAACACCCTCCATACCGTTTGGTAGCTATCGGCCACCGTAAAAGGCTTCGTTTCTTAATAAACATGTGACTCAATTATAGCCAACCACAGAAAACTCAGCTATATGCTAGCTAATGAGTGAATTTGTCAATTTGAAACTGGGCGCGGGATGATTATGGATTTAGAAGTGATGAAAATGTTCCGATAGAGTGGAAATTTGTTGTCTTTACCCTTATTTGGTAAGTTGAAATCTTATGTAATGTTTTTTCGATCGTATGACAGTTTTAAATAATAAATATAATTAGATATAGTAACATTTTTAGACGCTGTGGAAATGTAGTCGGACGTGTACAGTATCTATTACATCCTGAAACGATATTAAATCCGTTTTATCGTCGATATTAAGATGCTGCTAAACTTCTTTGTACTTCACTGTCTTTCCTATTGTCGTTATGCTGCTATTCATTGCATTCACAAAATCTTTACGTTGTTGGATTTCGAGTGGTACAGAGATTTTCGTGTATCCATTATTATTATTATTATTATTATTATTATTATTAAAATAGTTAATCTGTCCGCTCATTTTCTAAACCGCTTATTTGGAGCAGAGTCGCGGGGACGCTGAAGCCTGTCCCAGCAAGCATCGTGCCCATGGCAGGAGTAATACCTAGACAGGGTGCCAATGTTTGCACGGTGAACCCGCATACACACAAGCGGGCAGTTCAGCATGAAAGTCCATATAACATGCCAGTGTTTTAATTGTGGGATGAAACCCACGGGGATCTCACACGACCAGAACTACGGGCTTTTTGTTGCGAGGCATTTATGTCAAATGTCAAAATGTTAGGTTTTCTAATTCTTTGGGAACGTTATTTGTCATCTTGATTTGTTAAATTCTAAAAGGGTTTCAGCTTCATTCCAACCATATGTAGTCGAGATATTACAAAGTTAACTGTAGGTAATGAACCAGTTTAAAGTAGCATAATTTGGTATCCTGGCGTTTTCATTTCCTTTCTGTTTGTCATTGGAATTCTTGTACAGCTCACAATCTCCAAAATGATTTTCAATACCCTTTTTAAGTCTGAAGCTAATATAATTTCCTAGATTGAGTGCTTCAGAAATGTTGTAGTATTTTTGTTGTCCCCACGTATTAGAACAGCCTGGTAGTTTAACTGGTTTGACAATATTCAAATTTATTGTAAGTGCAAGGCAGAGATTATGGAAGGTCTAGGGCCATTATTGTGTTTTTTCCTTTCCTTAAAAATTTAACCAAACTGTATTAAATAGGGAATCCAGAGTGCTTCCTGAAGATGTAGAGTTTCAATTAAAATCAGTATCTAGAACTGGCAAATAAAAAGAAAAAATTGAAATGGGCATTTGAATGGAAGACAACTGGAAATTTCTATTATGGTTAGCATCTGCGGCCCTGTTTTCATTGTTGCAGATGACACTGATATTTGGTGTGTATTTAAGGAAGAAGCCAAATGAGGACCTGTAAGGTGTTTGTTTCTCACTCTGTAGACTCTGATGTACTTACTCTCTTATGCAGCTGTGCATCTGGTCCTTCACCCTTCTTTTTTTATCCTGGTTAGATCAAGTTTGTCAATTTCTCTTAAGACACTAATAGCCACCTTTTTATGAAATCTCATGTTTCTTGGCAATCCTCTTTTCTCTCCAGCCGTTGCCATCAGGCAGCAGATTTAGGTTTCCAAAGGTAAAGAGCAACAGGTATAAGAAGTCTTTTATTCCTAGAGCTATAAGCATGTTAAATTCTCTTACTAGCAGGGGTGCTGCTAAATATTAAATTCTGTATTATGTACTATTGAAAGTAATTCATTTTCTTTGTACTGATCTTGAGTGTGTATTTATGCAATAACATTGGTTTCAAATGTTGTATTTGTTTATCTTTTGGCTCTCTGTAACAGTGTCTTCTGTTTTTGTATTTTCCTGTTGCAAACAAATTTCCCTCTTGGATGATAACATTTGCCTAACCTAAAAAACCTGTAGAATGACATGTTTCTTTAGAAAGCAGGTTCACTTTGGCCATTTTTGAACCCAGAACTGAACTCTAAGAATGCTAGTACCTTACAATGCAAGTAAACAGTACAGCAGGTTTTAGCAGTGCCAATTCAATTACAAATGTTTCTCTAATAACCAAGTAACTTTTAAAATGAGTAAGGATCCATTAAGGGAGTTTACCATTAGGACAATGAAGGAACTTCTTCTGAAAATCAGGCTTTGCAGCCATATGTGAATAAGTTAAAAATGAGTCAGTTTAATTAGTAATAGCCATTAGCAACACTGGTAATGTCTTGGATGTATATTTAAATTAATTTAATGGTATTTTGCTAAAAAATGTTACACATTTTTTTGAAAAACATGTAGTGAAATATCAGTAATAGATATGTTAAAATTCACTCTGACACATAATTCTCTTTTGGCCAAGATTTCTACTTGCAACAAATGGGGACTGCAATGGGCTGTTGGTTTGCACTTCACTATGCAAACCTATTTATGGCAAAATTGGAGGGAGATTTCATGTCAATGTGCATCTTAAAACCAATGTTATATCTCCATTACATAGATGACCTCTTCATAATCTAGACTGCCAGTGAGAAGGACCTCCTCCATTTTCATAATGAATATAATTCTTTTCACCCCAACATAAAGCTGAAGCTGTATTACTCAAAAACAGATGTCGGCTTCCTCACCATTCAACTGAAAGACAACACCCTTGTAACTTCTGTTTTTCACAAACTGACAGATGGACCTACCTGAGAAGTGATAGCTTCCACCCCAAGCATATAGGTTGCGCCATTATTTTCAGCCAAGCAATACCGTACAATCGTATTTGCTCAGACCCGACAGACCGGGATCAACAACTGCAGAAGCTCAGACAAGATTTCATCAGACAAGGTTATACCCCCAAAACAACAAACACTCAAATAAGAAGAGCTACTGCCATACCCAGAGACAACCTTCTGGAATATATAACCCCAATTCCAAAGAAGTTGGGACGTTGTGTAAAATGTAAATAAAAACAGAATACAATGATTTGCAAATCCTTTTCAACCTATATTCAATTGAATACACTACGAAGACAAGATATCGAATGTTCAAACTGAGAAACTTTATTGTTTTGCAAATCTTCACTCATTTTGAATTTGATGCCTGCAACATGTTCCAAAAAAGCTGGGACAGGGGCATGTTTACCACTGTGTTATATCACCTTTCCTTTTAACAACACTCAATAAGCGTTTGGGAACTGAGGACACTAATTGTTGAAGCTGTGTAGGTGGAATTCTTTCCCATTCTTGCTTGATGTACAACTTCAGTTGTTCAACAGTCCGGGGTCTCCGTTGTCGTATTTTGCGCTTCATAATGCACCACACATTTTCAATGGGAGACAGACAGGTCTAGACTGCAGGCAGGCCAGTCCAGTACCCGCACTCTTTTACTACAAAGCCACGTTGTTGTAACACATGCAGAATGTGGCTTTGCATTGTCCTGCTGAAATAAGCAGGGATGTCCCTGAAAAAGACGTCACTTGGATGGCAGCACATGTTGCTCCAAAACCTGCATGTACCTTTCAGCATTAATGGTGCCTTCACAGATGTGCAAGTTACCCATGCCATGGACACTAACACACCCCCATATCATCACATATGCTGGCTTTTGAACTTTGCGCTGGTAACAATACGGATGGTCCCTTTCCTCTTTGGCCCGGAGGACACGACGTCCGTGATTTCCAAAAACAATTTGAATTGTGGACTCGTCAGACCACAGCACACTTTTCCACTTTGCGTCAGTCCATCTCAAATGAGCTCGAGCCCAGAGAAGCCGGCGGTGTTTCTGGGTGTTGTTGATATATGGCTTTCGCTTTGCATGGTAGAGTTTTAACTTGCACTTGTAGATGTGGTGACGAACTGTGTTAAATGACAATGGTTTTCTGAAGTATTCCTGAGCCCACGTGGTAATATCCTTTACAGAATGATGTCGGTTTTTAATGCAGTGCCGCCTAAGGGATCGAAGGTCACAGGCATCCAGTGTTGGTATTCGGCCTTGCCGCTTACGTGCAGAGATTTCTCCAGATTCTCTGAATCTTTTGATATTATGGACAGTAGATGACGAAATCCCTAGATTCCTTGCAATTGTACGTTGAGAAACATGTTCTTAAACTGCTGGACTATTTGCCCACGCAGTTGTTCACAAAGTGGTGAACCTCGTCCCCATCCTTGCTTGTGAACGACTGAGCCTTTTCAGGATGTTCCTTTTATACCCAATCATGACAAACACCTGTTTCCAATTAACCTGTTCACCTGTGGAATGTTCAAAACAGGCGTTTTTTGAACATTCCTCAACTTTCTCAGTCTTTTGCTGCCCCTGTCCCAGCTTTTTTGGAACGTGTTGCAGGCATCAAATTCAAAATGAATGAAGATTTGCCAAACAATAAAGTTTCTCAGTTTGAACATTCGATATCTTGTCTTCGTAGTGTATTCAATTGAATATAGGTTGAAAAGGATCTGCAAATCATTATATTCTATTTTTATTTATGTTTTACACAACGTCCCAACCTCATTGGAATTGGGGTTGTAAAAACAAAAACAAGAACCGCATCCCCCTTGTTGTCACCTACAACCCACATCTTGAAGCACTTCGAAAAATTATAAAAGATCTTCAGCCAATGCTAAACAATGACCAAACACTGAAAAATGTATTTCCTGAACCTCCCCTCCTGGCATACAGACAACCGGCAAACTTGCAGCAACTAATTGTCCAAAGCTACCTAAGTGAACCAATAGAAAATGGCACATCTCTCTGTCTACAGAAAAGATGTAAAACGTGTGCTCACATTTATAATGCAGACCATATAGTTATACCACACTGCTGACTAGAACATCACATAAAGGGATCATTTTCCTGCAAATCATCTAATGCGGTCTACCTAATTCTCTGCATGAAATGTCCTGACACTGCACTCTGTGTGGGAGGTACTGGACAAACACTCTGCCAGAGAATGAATTTACACAGATTCCACATTAAACATGGCAATACAGATGTTCCTGTAGTGGCCCACTTCAACAGCTATGGGCACTGCGAGAGGGACTTTAAAGTCACAGTGCTTATGGACAACTTCAGAACACAGCAAGCGAGAAAAGAATGGGAAGTCAAACTCCTGCTAAAATTTTATACATTATGGTACAACATGGCTTGAATAGAGACAAATGTTTTATGGTCAGATATGAGGATTCTTTACATCTCTCTTAGACTGACACAGACAACCTGACTACAGATCCACATTGTATTGAAAAACTCATTAGAAACTTCAAAAGACTTTGTTGGACAGTTATCCAAAGATCTTGACCATACATTGTTCTTCTCTCTTGTTAAATGAATCTTAGTCTGAAGAGGTCTATTATTTTTTTACTTATTTAAGATTTCTCACTTAAAGATTTACCAATGTAGTTTCTTGTCCTAGTGTGTATATAAACACAGGGAACTCCAGTTTCTGTATTACATCTTGCCTGAAGAAGGGTCATGAGCTGCCTTGAAAGCTTGCATATTGTAATCTTTTTAGTTAGCCAATAAAAGGTGTAATTTTGCTTGACTTTTCACTACATTCATAATGGCTAACATAGTACAACACCCTAGTACTATGGAAAACATGGAAATTTATCCATGTGTCTAAACTTTAGGCTGGTAGTGTATGTCTCTGCCCTGCATAGTATCTGTTTTAAAATACTCCTTTTTCACATTGAAATGAAAAAAAATGTATTACTTTGGTATTCACTTGCTAAACTTGTTATACATATTTTTATTCAACAGTACATCAAAGTTTGCATCTAAGTGAGAGCAACAGCACTTTCTTTCATCCATGTAAATGAAAATGAGTCATTTCAAGAAGAATGGTATAATGTCATTCAAGACATATGGAAAGCAAAAGCAAAAATCAGAAAAATGGATTTTGCCAGATAGAAAAGCCATTTTTTCTTCCTCCTCTTCAGATATGTCATATAGTTTTGAAGAAAAGTATCCTACCCGTGTAAAAAGGTGAGTTTATTCTTGGCCCTTTAAGAGTCATTTGCTTAATTTGTGTGTTTTGTAAATATTAATTATTACATCAAAGGACTTTACATTAGTTAACTATTGGGTTAAGAGGATAAGCAAGCCCATCTTGGATTCACATGACAGGATAGTAACAAAACTTCAAGATGAGTTAACACTAACACTTTTTAGTTTTGCTTTTAAGCAAAAAGTTTTAATTATCAAGAAATGACCACTAATTTCACTTTGATACAAGGTTTTTAGTGGTCAAAAAGTTTAACTTTTGTGTCTGCCCAAAGACACCCTGTTCTAAAAATGTGGAACCATGCCTTATTAATTATGTTGTAGCAAAAGGCAATAAAGTTGTGATGTTTAAGTTGGAATTTATTCATGAATTGTATTAATGAAAATCAATGATGGTGCTTTTTTAACTTCATTCCATTGAAATTGTAACTTCATTCACATTGTTAGAGGGTTTTTCCATTTAAGTCCAGTAGCATTATACATTTTTGCAGGGCTTTAATTGTTTTATAATACGATTGGCCCTGAAGATTTCTAGAAAATCTAATTCACATTAACTCCATATTCTGTGATAGAATTTAAAACATCTTGAAGGTAGTACACTGCAGCTACCATTATACATTGTATTCTCTGACTTATAAAATAACTTTGTTACAGTATATCAAAATATTTATAGCAGAAAACAACACTCAGTCAAATGATGAAATTGAAATTAGTCATGTGAAAAAGTTTGGGAACCCCTCTTAATTGTTTGGATTTTTGTTTATAATTGGCTGAGCTTTCAATTTAGCAACTTCCTTTTAATATATGACATGCCTTATGGATACAGTCGTATTTCAGCAGATGGATTCTGGATGGAGGTATTTTTGACCATTCTTCCATACAAAATCTCTCCAGTTCAGTTAAATTTGATGGCTGCCGTGCATGGACAGCCAGCTCCAAATCATCCCATAGATTTTCGACGATATTCAAGTCCGGGGACTGTGACAGCCATTCCAGAATATTGTACTTCTCCCTCTGCATGAATGCCTTTGTAGATTTTGAACTGTGTTTTGGGTCATTGTCTTGCTGGAATATCCAACCCCTGCGTAACTTCGACATTTTAATAAGGGCCCCATCCCTGAACTATCCACACAGCATGATGGAACTTCTACCAAATTTGACAGTAGGTAGCAGGTGTTTTGCTTGGAATGCGGTGTTCTTTTTCCGCCTTGCAAAGCGCTTTTTATTATGACCAAATAACTCAATTTTTGTCTCATCAGTCCAAAACACTTCGTTCCAAAATGAATCTGGCTTGTTTAAATGAGCATTTGCATACAACAAGCAACTCTGTTTGTGGCGTGACTGCAGAAAGGGCATCTTTCTCATCACCCTGCCATACAGATGTTCTTTGTGCAAATTGCGCTGAATTATAGAACGATGTACAGATATACCATCTGCAGCAAGGTGTTCTTGCAGGTCTTTGGAGGTGATATGTGGGTTGTCTGTAACCATTCTCACAATCCTTCGCCTGCCAGACCTGGGTTTAATAGCAACTGTGCCTGTGGCCTTCCATTTCCTGATTACATTCCTTATAGTTGAAACTGACAGTTTAAACCTCTGAGATAGCTTTTTTTATCCTTCCCCTAAACCGTGATACTCAACAATCTTTATTTTCAGATCCTATGGTGTCACTCTTCAGAGGAGAGTCAAAGGGAAGCACAACTTGCAATTGACCACCTTAAATACCTTTTCTCATGATTGGATACACCTGTCTGAAGTTCAAGGCTTAACGAGCTAATCCAACCAATTTGGTGTTGCAAGTAATCAGTATTGAGCAGTTAAATGCATTCAAATCAGCAAAATTACAAGGGTGCCCAAATTTTTGCACAGCCAGTTTTTCACATTTGATTTAATTTCATACAACTAAATACTGCTTCACTAAAAAACACCCAGTACTCGGATGTTCCTAGGAAATGAAAGACATACTGCTGTTATCTTTTTTTGTTGAAAGTAAATTATTATGCAGACTGAGAGGGGTTCCCAAACTTTTTCATATGACTGTATAAAGAGGATTTTACAACTTAATTTTACCTTAATTTTTTTCTCCTCAAACTATACTAGCTATTTTTACCAAAACATTTTGCTTTATTCAGGAGGAAAAAGGCAAGTACTGTCAAATTCATAAAGCCTAAAGATAACGGCAAGTTACAAGCAGGAGGAATTCTGAGAGTGAAAAACAGGGAAAAAGATTTGGCTAAGGAGGTAATCCTGCTCTCCAGTTCTGGTAAAGAGAACCAAACATATTCTTCAGGTTTGACCGTTATTGACAAAAGGTATTTGTTAATAATAGTTTTCCATGTCATTTCATTACAGTGAGTTGTGTATTTATTTGTGCTAATTTATTGCCATTGGTACATATTTTATGATCCACACTCATTATGAATACAGGATAAAGGATGGGAAATTATCATTATTGCTTGCTTTGGCAGTTCATAGACAGGTAGCCTTGACTCTTGAATGATCAAAATTAGCCTTCGAGGGACCTTGGTAGTTGTTGCCATGTTTTTCTTAACAAGCATGTACAATTCATATACATTTCTTTGAATTTTATAATCCAATTTTGTATTAAATTTGTCCTGATCATTATTGATTGTTTTAAAAATTGTAAATTCCATCAGTTGGTTTAAAAGTTAAGTAAATGAGTGAAAAAATGTAGTTCCTTTAAGTAAAATACACATAGTAATTTTTCAATTTTTATTATTTAAGATAAATATATTTTTTTAAATATTTGAAGTCTGATACCAAAAAACAACTAATACAAAAATTTACAATAATGCAGGAAATTACCCATAATTTATAAAATGGTATTAAATGTGAAACACGCAGCTACAGGGTAACCCCTTTCAAAGCAGTTTGAAAAGAAAAAATATTTAGACATGAGTATCAGGAGGCTTTGCGCACTTCGAACCAAGTTACCCTAACTATTCTATAACATTTCAGTAATTATTTTCTGCTCTGATGCTGATCTTTCTGATTGTAAAATAGGTCGTTACGATACCAATTGACAAGAAGAATTCATAATTAATTGAAGAATTATAGTATTTGAGGGTTTCTCTAGAGTGCCTCTTTCTATTGCGCAATTTAGCTCAACAACTAATCAGCACATTGTCATCTCATAACAGGCTTAAGTTTCGGTTTTGATGTTTTTCCATCCTAAAGATACTACGACACAAAGAGACACAGACACACATCATAGAGATGTTGATGTTTTCAGTATTGGGGGACTGTAAAAAAACAACAAGATCCGTTGAAAACCAGAGATTGAAATTTTTGACCAATCTAAAGCTTTCGCTCCTCCCCCACAGGTTATGGTGGGAGAGGACGCAAAGTAAAAAAGATTCATTTTTTTGTAGCAGTCAGCCATTAATTTTTTTTAACCTACATTTGTAGTTTACTGTTAGTTTGAAAGAGCCTATATCGGCAGCATATAGGGCAAAGCAGGTTCACACCGTGGACAGAGCATCAATTGATCATATGCCACACTGGCATCCATACTCGTTCATGCCGAGATATAAAAATCTTTCAGCCCAAAGAAGCCCATAGGCTGAATATTGATTATTCATTTAAGATTTTGTACCAAACATGTTATACAATTCAGAAAAAAAATTTTAATTAGTTTTGTATTATGTACATTTTCACTCGTGAACCATGTACACTATACAATAATTGCACACATAGTATAAAAAATATATGCAACCAACACAAAATATAATATTGAAATATATGCAGGGAAATATCATACAAAATATATAGTACAATTTTTACAGAACTGATTAAATCCAAATACTAAATGTCATAGGTTAGCAACCTTCTGGAAAGGTCATTCCATAGGGAAATAATGGCAGTTTCATTTGCATAGAACTCTGAAAATAGTTCCGCCAAGTGTTACTGTAGTCACTGAGAAGAGAGAGCAAATGGAAAAGATTCATCAACACTGAAACAAAAAAATATTAGAATAATTAATTTAAAAGAAATGTAAAACAATGTGAAAATCTTGAGCTTGATTTTAGCAGCTATATCATTCCAGAGTTGAGGTGTCTGCATTTTCAGATTAAATGGAATACTATATACTTAAAGACACTGAGGTTAATATATTATACTGTAGCTTTATAATCACATTTTTACTAGATAAAATATAGTGAAATGGATAAAATGCATACTCATTCATACTTTATTTTTGGTCAGGTGTCATACTACAAAAAAGAAAGTTGCATTAGTTGATAGTGCACAAAATTTGTGTTCTCTTGACATTTTAACTTAATCCTCAAAGTTAGAATATATTATTTGTCTGTCATATGATTTTAACATTGGTGTAACTCATCTGAAATAAATATCATCCATATAGAATTAATGTTTTTCTTAATGGCTTTGTTTCCTCCAGAGTATTTGTTTTTATCAGCATGAAGAAGTCTCTGACTAATTCTTTAAGTAATACACTAGGAAATGTGACAATAAAAAGACTTTTAAAATATCAGTGTGTTTTAAATATTTTCCCCTTAATTTGTGTTTCAATATATCGTACTGTTTAACATGTCCTAAATGTTTATTCTGATTGTAGTGTTGGCAAGAATGACAACAGTCCATCAAAACAAGATTTTCCAGTTGGAGTGGCACAAAAAATTGTAAACTTTTCTAAAAGGCGTTTGAGGTCTTGCAGGTGGGCCTTTTTTATCAACATGTTATGTAGTAGCCACAACAGAAAAATATTACTTGTTTAGGTCTGAGGTACTGTGTCTCTTCGGAGACTCCTTGGGTTACTGCTGGTTTGACTTTGTGTTGAATGAGCAGTTGCTCATGGAGTCCTGAATGAGGCACATTACCTGCATTGTGAGGGAGCATCAGTTACAGCACTATGGCCATGTGGCTCGATTCCCCAGGGGTGATCTAGCTTGCAGGATACTCATTATTGAGGACCCGAGTGGCTGGACCAGGCCAAGGGGACACCTGCATACTACGGCAGATAGAGGGTCATTTCCAGAGGATGGGATTGAACCATGTACCTGCCTTTCCCAACCAGGATCCTTAACTGTTTCTGCATGTGGTGGGTGCCGCAATAGGACTTACTTTGTAGTTAAATGTAGGGGTGTGTGATATTGATTAAAAAATTATACAGTATTTTGATATTTTCTGGGATTTTGACGACAATGATAATTACAGGATATCTTGCATCTTTTAAAAATGTGTTTGTAAAAGTCTTGTTGGTCTAGTTAGGTCTCCATAATAGGATATTAATTATAGTTTACTAATGAGATTAATGGAAACAATAGTTAAGGAAAATGGGTCTTATTTACTTAATGCTGAAGCTAACACAAAACATTAAAATAACCTGTCGGAGTATTACTGAGATTAAACAGTGCAAGTATGAGTACACCATTTCAAAGTGGCCTGCAGGATTTGCACATTTGTCAACAAACTATTGTTATAAGAGCATTTTAAACAGACACTTGCCCTTAATGTAAACAAGATATGAATCCAAAGGGGAAAAAATACTAATCATACCGTATAATCTTATAATGCACACTCGCGTATAATGCTGATGCTGATTTTAACCCAAAATTTTCAGGTAAAAATAGAAATTCATATATACTGTATTGTGCACCTTTAACTTTTCAAGATTTTAGGGCGGATGTCGACTTTTGTTGACATGAGAGTTGAGGGCAATAATCAATTGTAAGCTTTGAAAAAACTCACCGTTACAGTAAAGGAGGAACGTTAGACTTGTTAATTTGTGATTGATGTCTAATCCCTGCCTGTGCATTAGTAGCAAATAGCAAAAATGGCATCAATCTCTGGCGAGAGAGTGAAGTGAATGTGCAAACAAAATACTCTATGGCTGACATTTTTTGGATATTTTATTATTTTTCAATTGGACTCCGACTTGTCGGACTCCAGGTTTGTGCAAGTGATCTGGATATTGAGATTTAAAACAAAAGAGAGGTAGCAGCATCAGCTGATTGGTCCCCAGCTGATTGTGGTGCTGAACGCGTTTGTGTAGCTAATGTGCCTATGGCAACATTCACCTGGAAGGACTGCCATTTACAATGACAAGAAGTACAAATTAGAGTGCATTGCACTGTGACCTTTGTCTCTGCCGCTGTAGCCAGAGATGGCAAACACACAGCGAGAGTGGCCACAGAACCAGCAACAGACCTTTTATGTTCATTTATTTATGAAACCATTGTTTTGTGAGCTTTTCAGAAAACAGCCCAGCAGCTGCTTTCCACTTATTCCCACTGGTGTTGCTCTCGGTGCTGCTGCAGCCAGAGACCGCTAACATGCAGCGGTAGCACACTATATGTGGGAATACATGTTTTATGTTAATTTATGTGAGGAACTATTGTTTTGTGTGCTTTTCAGAAAATAGCCTGGTGGTCGCTCGCTGTAATCTTCCCCTGACCCTGGCCCATACATCAAACAGATTTTTTTGTTTTTGCCTGATACTTACAGGTCTCTTTTATACTTCTGCTTATTTGGCTGATGCCCTTATCCAAGGTGACTTACAACATTTGAGATACAACTGGTTATGTTTCTTTTTGGTTTTGCAAATTATGACCTAGGCAGGTGAAGTAATTTGCCCATGGTCACACAATGTTAGTAGTGAGATTTGAACCCAGAACCTCAGGGTTTGAATTCTAAATCCTGAACCACTGTGCCAAATTGCCTAAAAAACACTTTCAAATTATTTGGTTGATTAAAACAAAAAATAATAGTCTAAAGCTGTATTTTTATTAAAACAGTTTTTCTGTGGGTTACATGGACTACATGAGAGTTACAGTGTTCCAAAGTATGATTTTTTTTTTTTCATAAATGTTTCTTTTTGTTGACTTTATTTTAGAGAGATTTTAACAACTGCCTGTGAAATTATATAGGCACCCCATGCTTTCTGTTCATGAAATACTATGTTACTTTGCCTTTTCAGCATATTAGGACTCTATTTCTGTGGCTTTCAGTCCTACTTCCACTTCATAACTATACCATGAATAGTTTTGTTGTCTGAATAAGTGAAAGTACTGTGAACATTTTTTGTGCATTTTCACTAGATCAAAACTGAGACAAAGGCTTTACTTGGTTTCTTAAAGACAGTAAATTTGGCTGTCCGTACGGTCTTTAGAATTACCCATTTATTAATAGCAAAATGGCAGCTTCTATAATTGCTTGTTAAATTTCTGTCTTAAGTTTCTTTGTTGTAATTTATCTTCACGTTGATTTTTTTTAGATAGGTGAAACGGTTGTATGGTTACGATGAATTTACTGCAAGTGTGCAGAAAAATGTTCAAAAAATGGAGTATGTTAAGAAAAAGGGGGAAAGGTGCTATGGTCACTTTGAGCGTTTGCTGTACAAACTTTAAAAAAACTGTAGTTCCTAAGCATAGTCATTGAGAAACTGTATCTGATATATTATGCATCAGCTGTAGTCTGTACAGTACGTCTTCAATGGATACTATAGGGATGCAGATTGGAATACAGTTTGGAAATGAGGAATACCATTATAGGTTGGAATGAGTTTTAAACAGCATATAATTCTATTCAAATTTAAAAGTTTTTAAAACTACACATGGATATTCATATTCTCACTTTAGTTATATGTTGCTATTGTTGTTCTATGCATGTCTACAGCCTTTACCATGTAAGTTAATAAGGTCAGAATACATTTCAGCTGTTTAAAAAAGCAATCTACAAACAGACCATAGATTGATTACATGACATGCTCAGGGTCATACAGTGAGGCAGAAGTAGTAACTGGTCCTTATGGTTTAAAGTTTGGTGCTCTAGCCACTAGAACACATATACTATACTATACTATATGATGATGCTGAATAAATCTGCTAACTTGAAATCAGTACACAGAAGTTTTATTTAAAATTTAAGCTGCACATTATTGTTTTTATTAGTATAGTATTTATTCAGCGACTTAAGATCAAATCATAAACTAGCAAGTTCAGATCAAAGATTATTAAAGAAAATCATAAGGGCATTATAGTCGGCAATGTAAAGGGAGAAAGTTAAAAATTAAGATATTTTAATAAACATTAATTTGCTTAATAAAACCAGAAGTACTATATCTGTCCCTTGGATAAATTATTGCTCCACTCTCTCTTTTGTACACAATATTTATTATTTGTCTCTTACTATTCAAGTAAGTACCATAATATTATTTTGTACAAATTTTCTGACATTAATTTGTTTTTTTGACTGTTTCCAAACAATATTTTTCTTTTTAGGGTTAAAGATGCAAGACTACCAAGGAGTGCAAAGCAAAAAGCATTAGATCAGATTAAAATGTCATCTGGATTTGATGACATGAAAACTGATGTAGAAGAAACATTTCCTAGAAGCAAAGAAATCAAAGATGTGGAAAAGGTTATCCAGTGAGTATTTTCTGAAATATCCACTTTTAACATTCTTACTATTATACATGCCATTTAGAACTAATACAGTATTTTATGTATTATACAAAAACAGTTATATAAAAAAATTAAGAGCATCACACATAATTGTGTGTGTCTGTGTAGTAGGGGGTGCTTAAGAACACACACACACACACAGACTGATTTAAAATAACGTGGAATAAGAGGAGAAAATGATTTATACTTAAGGAAGGTGACGGACTCTGCTGTTTAATTAGTAGGAATATCTGTGTTTCAGAAGGATGTATACAGTTTAGTAGTATGAGGTCATTTCTTTTAAATTACTGCTGTTTAAGCATGGAGATAGTTGGTTCAATTTATTTTTATAAAGTGCATTTTGCACTTAAGTGTAGTGTGCTAAATGGATCAGCCAAAATATAATACAAAAGGATATGAAGCAAAAATGTTGTTTTGGCAGTAAAACCATGCAGATATTTAGAAATAAATATACTTGAATAGTTTTAAAATCAACAGTATTTTTATGACAGCTCAGTTAACATTATTTTCTTTTCAATGGAAGAAAGGTTTTTAATGTGCCATTCAGGAAATCAGTCTGTAATTTCGAGTTTTATTTAAACATCCCCAGTTTATTAAAGGAAAATCCAGACATAAAATTCTAATTCGTTTTCTCTCATTTAGAGTCTCCTTCTAATGACGGTTAATAATGCAAATTGTGAATTAAGCTTTAACATAAGATGGTGGTGAAATGAAATGGACAATTATGCCATCCATAAATGAAGAACTATTTTTACCACCCTGTAAACTTGTTTCAGAAAAAACGCAGGCGTCACTTCATGACGGTTCATGTAGGATTTGATTGATCCTCCTCTCTAGCAATGATTACCACTCTCAGCTATATGGTCTCATAGGGTCATCGAGGACTGTTAATTTTTTATGTATTACATTTCTAAGCTGTATAAACATTTTTATAGATAGACACTTGTTCAACCATTACACCTTCTTGGGGAAATTTTTTGATTTTATTTAAACCATTTAGATGTTTAAGCATTTCATTTTTTATCCTTTATTTATGCAGGATTTGAAGAAACTCCTAAACTCATAAAATGAGTTGCTTTGCTACTTATTCTGTATGCTAAACTGCTCTAATACTTCCACTCTATAACTCTTCTGTGCTTTTTATTGCTTATTGATTATGTAAAACATTCTGTTGATAATAGCTATATTAATGTGTTTATTGACTTCTGTTTGTTGACAGTATATTACTACTGTACATTGTGTATTCCTGGATCATACACATTATTTTGCATTACACTTGCATGTATCTGACTTAAAGGTTGCATTGGGTGTGACTAAGATGGACAGGATTAGAAATAAGTATGTTAGATGGTCAGCTCAGGTTGGACGGTTTGGAGACAAAGTCATAGATGAGAGATTGCGTTGCTTTGGACTCGTGTAGAGGAGAGATGCTGGGTATATTGGGAAAAGGATGCTAAGGATAGAGCTGCCAGGTAGGAGGAAAAGAGGAAGACGTAAGAGAAGGTGTATGGATATGGTGAGAGAGGGAATGCAGATAATGGTTGCAACAGAACAAGATGCAGAGGACAGGAAAATATGGGAAAAGATGATCCCCTGTGGCAGCCCCTAATGGAAGCAACATAAAGAAGAAGAAGAAGACTGGACTCAATATTTACATTTGAGTCTTATATATTCTTACTTACTAGTACTGTATTTTTATATATCTGCAAATTTTCTTACATTGTCCATTAATTAGCAAGAGAAATGCTGAAATACTAGTTCATGTTTTTATTACTTCCAGACTTGGTATTAAGATTCCCTGATCATCTGTTGTCTCCGCTAGAACATTCAGACTTTAGTCTATTTGCCCAACACATACAGATCATATTATTTCTGATAGGCATCAGTTACATTAACTAGCCATTTCCTTGCATATACTGTACAGTTCAAATGTTTGCTTTACCACCTTCAAAACTTTGAATGATTTACAGCATCTAATTCAGCTCCTTCCTGGTATGTAAATCGCTGTGTGCTAAGCAAATAAACATTTATTTACCATTTACTTTGCACTAAAGCTACCTCATAGATCCATTATCTGCAATTTATAATGATTCAGTATTTTACTGACACAATAATTTATTAGGGTGACCAAAGTCCTGGTGACAGTTACAGTCCCAATTTCTGGCTATGCATTCTGATAAATAGCTGAAGAATATCAGAATGTCCACGTTTTAACAGGCTGGCCATCTTCTAAAACTTCTAAAACTTTGTTGACACAAGCATCCTAACAATATATATATTTTATATATACAGAATATTTTTATGAAACCCCATGGAGTACAAAATCCCATACCCCTTTACCCCCATGTAATATTCAAATAATAATGTGGTAAAAAATTCGGGAAAAACTACATTAAGCCCTTGTGTTGAATTTGAACATAATTGTGCGGACGACTAATTAATACAGGCAGCACTGCTGTTTATTTGTTTACAATTCAAGCACTGTATGGCGTCCCTTGTGTTCACTTGTAAAAGTGTTTGTTTTTTTGTTTTTTTTTTTCTCGCTTCCCCCTTTGATGACAATGAGATAAAGCAACCATTAATGAGGATGGGCTTTATGTGTGAGCATACATGCTTCATAAGTGACCCGGTTTGAGACTTTAAAAATCTGGTCGCCCTATAAATGACCTTTTGAGTGCCACATTCACCTGATATCCATAATGATCGGTGGCTGTAATAAACTTTGCCTTTCACCTCTTGTTATTCATTTGTCATAACTAAACCATCCCATTTCATGAAAATTACTATAGCCAGTCATGCTCAAGCACAGAAGTGATTACGAAAGAGTTTTATTTATTTATTTGGGACATAATTGGCACTTACAAATTGTCACAGTTTGTTAATACGGTGTGTGTTTGTGTGTGTGTAAGAGTGAGCTCAGTTCTACTATAAAATGTGTAAAGTACAAAAAGTTCAAAGTCAGAAGTGTAAAAAGTATAATTATACAACTAACAATAATATATAAATATTATAAATTAATAATATAAAATTAATAATGTGCAAAACACTAAAAGTAAAGTCAGAAATGACTAATAATAATAATACAGTAAAGATAAATAATAATGAAATGAGTAGCAATAATAATGACAATGCTAATTCAGTATATACTTTCAAAATATGCGTTTTGGGTGGTATACGTTTGAATAGGGAAACAGCTTAGGTGTACGGTCATTTACCCAGCACACTTCAGCATAATGGTTTGTTTCAACAACATTTCATTTGATCGCGAATTCATCAAGAAATAAGTAAGTAGATCTTGCCTGTCAACATTCACTTTTATTCCTGGCTACCCCAGAAAATCAAAATGAGGTGGTGCTGGTTTATTTGAAGAAGGGTCAACAGAAACCCAAACAAAAGCATCCCTTTCGCATTCATCAGGATCACTTTCGGTTTCACTGTCTGTTTCAGTTTCACTACCTGAAGACAGATTCACTTCTTCATCACTGTTCGTATCACTGTCAAAAGCATGCAACACCTAAGCTGCAGAAAAAAAAACGTTTCTTACGAAGACACCATGAGGCTAGGAGAAGATGTGTCTACACCGTTGTCCAGGAAATGCTCAGGTCTGATGCTTATATAAGACACGCCTATACTGTTGTCCTTTTAACACTCAGAACTAATGCTGTTAGCACTTTTATAGCCTGAGTAATCCTTGTGCGAGATGCGACTATATAGTTGCCCGGGTGACACTAATGCTTTTAACACTGTTTTCATAGCCTGAGTGATGTTCGGATCTACAGTAATGGTAAGCAGGTTAAATAACCAAAATATCTCCACACAACTGAATTCCTCTGACGCTTCCTTTCAACAATGCCCTCATCTTTTGAGACTTGGGCTGTGTCCGTTGGGGTGTCTTCTTTGGTAATGCTTAATTTATTTTTTTTTTTGTTTTCTGTTGTTGTTTTCTCTTGTTATCTTGCTCCCACTCCTAACATACTGGTGTGCACAGCTGCACATGTTGTGCTGCAAGCTGCTGCTACCACTATGCTCAGTGTTGTGTGTGTGTGTGTGTAAACCTATCCAGATGTAGCTGTAACTCTGTTCTAGCCACATGATTGGTTTGGCACTATTCTCATTATCATTGGCTTTTTGTGTTGTCTGTCAAAATATGGACGGGATGAGTTCTGTCAACGTTGTGTTGATCATGTCTTATATTTCTACTGAGGAAAAGTTATTTAATGATAATCATCTTTATCGTTTTATTGCCTATCCCAAAATATATATAATCAAATTTCATATTATTCTTACTAATTAACTGTTTAAATTAAAAAGAATACATTGTAAAATTGTGTCTTGCAATGACCAGCAACAACATCAAATCACTAGGACTAGCAGAAATTGATCTAATGCAGGAATGTTAATTCATAGACAATTGTATATAGCATATTCAAGATTAAACAACTCCATTGATGATGATGTCTTCTTTTTATTACTACTTAATTTTTGATTGATGCCTTTAGTCAAGGCAACTTGCAACATTTGAGATACAATTGGTTGCATTTCTTTTGCTTTTACATTTGGAGCATAGGCAGGTGAAGTGACTTACTCCTGGTTATGCTGTTTCAGTAGCAAACTATGAACCAACAACCCCCAGGGTTTAAAGTCCTAGGTCCAAGGTTAAAAACCCATAAAACTAATATTGCATACAGAAAGGCACTTGGTTACATAGTACTTGTGATACAACTGATTAACCAATGGCAGTATAACTGAAGCTCATTGACTTTGAACATTTCATGGGCAAAGCTGGGTAACACTGTGAGTAATGAATAGAGTCCAATTTCAGGTCTACGTCCAATTTTTGCTGTCTAAACAGCATGACGAAGGTTGTTTTGAATTACTCATTATCAAATCACACAGTTATGGAGCTCGGGAGGATGCATTCATTGACCATTCTAGAAAACTGGACCTGCTCATTTGAGCTTTTTTTGATAAGCAAAGTTATGTTTTCATCCAGACTTAGAGTGTGATTAATAGCAGTGATAAGAAATTTAAATTATTCCACTCTTTTGATTGTGGCACTATTTAAGAGTCTTAAGTTTAGTGTCTCTCACTCATGCCTGCCCAATTTCATTCTCTGAGAATGTTAATCAAAAAGTCAGAGACACTGAGGCATGTGGAATAGCTCAGGTTCGTACAGAATATTTCTGAGTAAAGAAGATCTGATAAGTTTCTGGCAATTGGTGAGTGACAATTTCACAAATGAAATCCTGAGTAAATACCCTATGAATCCAAATTGTGCAAAATTTAGAGGAGTTCAACTGATATGTTGACAGAGTAAACAAGTTGAAGGGATGAAGAAAATCTGTGACACACTTGAGATAGATAGTAAAGAATTAGATATTTAATTGTTTACTTTGTTCCTTATGAGTGCCACTGTTTGGTTCAGAGACTGTGCTTTCTCCCTCCTGTACTGATGGCTTGCTAGCAACACATTGCTGGCTGTGGTGTATTTTCAATTGGCTGTCCTATTTCAGTTAATTTTTGTTATTGCCTCCTACTAGTGTTTTATGACTACTTGCTTTTATTACACATATGAATAATCGTTTATTTATTTATTTTTTTGTTTTGTTAAACCTTTACATTTTTCTCTCATTTGCTATGTGGTCATTTATTCTCCAAAAAAGTAATCTATAAAATATTCTTACATTCTGCGCTCAAGGAATTAAGCTGTTTTGTATATAAAATGTAGTGTCTGCTAATTGCTAGGTGCTTTTGCTATTTAACTACTTAGGCATGAGGTGTCCCTCTGGGGAAACACAACCATATTTCACAGTTGTTTGCTTATGTTGCAGTAAACCCATAAGTCAAATGAAAGCAGTAATGGTATTTTTACATACCCAAGGGTGCCATATTTCAAGTAAATAAGTAGTTACTTTGTCTGTTCTCTTTCATTATTAAAATATGTGATTTACACACATACCCCAGGGTATGCAGCAGCTTATCTTTATGCATTGTTGCACACAAAGCTCAACAGAAGTCAGATTCTGAACACAGTTTTGACTCTATTGAGAGTGACATATTTCCTCAAAGACTTCATACTACACTTGATTTTGTAAGTACTGCTTTTTGTATTACTTTGAAGTGTCGAGGCATACAGTTTTATAGTTTATGCGTCATGGGTTCATTTACCATACCTGGACACTGTCTGCTGCTCATTCCTCCCTATTTTTACTGTGCTTAATGTTAGTGCAGTGCTTTTTCAATTTCAGCTTGTTTCTTAGCATATCTGTGAGTACTGATAAGATGTGCTTGAGCCCCTTGAGAGTTAATGTGAGGACCCCTCCTTTTGATCATATGTCACTGTATTACACCACTCACATCACTGTGGTGTGAGAACATGAGAGAGAGAAATGTGTAACAGGTAATGGCTTGTTTATCATATAACCAAACCCAACCTAAAATACTTGTTCTGAGATATTGTTGGTGTAAGAAACTAATTCTGTACAAAAAAAAGAACACTGTGCTTCCAAACTGAAACACACCTTGTGCTAAATGTTATAACTTTGAAGTGCAATGGAATAGGACATCAACACTTGGTACAATGATAGCTGACAGATTGAGACAGATTGATTCCAAGCTTGTTAATCATAAAATGTTTTGGTTATATGCTGTAAAAGCCATTTTCTTTGAGATCCCTAAAGTACCATTTTATTGTGTTTTATGTAGTTGAAATTGGTGTAAACAAAGTTTTTTTTATTCCTAAAAATACTTTCTTTTAAAGTAGCATTTGAAGCATCGTACTTGTTCCTCCTCAGACATTTGCAGCTCCTTTTATTATATATTTCCAGAGTAATGGGCATTTACTTTTGGTTATGTAATATTGGCACAATATTGCCAATAACCCTGTAGGTCATAATGGTTAAACTCAAGCATTTTATTTATAGCATATGCCTTCTAAATATTGTTTACTCCTGTTTCATTCTGAGCACCTAGGCCTTCACAACACTCTTGGCTTTCCAGTAATGCAACCTGCTTATTCATTCTCTGCATTTTTATTTATATAGTTTAGATGTTACAGAACAAGAAAACTATTGGCAGCGTGAAGGTAAATAGGCATTTTTGGCCCTTTTTTTTTTTTTTTTACCTCAAAACTTAATCCACTCATTTCTTTACTCAGGTTGAAATAATGTAATAAATGAAACAATGGGCAGTGTTCTATACAGTATGGGTTTGAAGTTTCTACATTAGATGCCTTCTGATGCTTAACGGTTACACCAGTTTACAGTGCATATGTATTACAGCTGAAGGAAATATGACAGATAAAGTTTGGTGGTGGCTATATTTTTACAAGATTTTTATAAATCTCTCTCTCTCTCTCCTAACAAAAGCATAGACCAAAAATAGCACAAATCCAGCACCTATCTAGTAATTGGTAGTTTATTTTTATGTTGTTGCTTTAATTCTTTTATACTGGCTATTAAACAGGTGCCAAATCATGTATGCTTTTTTGATTCACAGTGAAGAGAAAGTGCAATATGATTTGTTTTGTGAAAATATTTGTATCGTTTACTTGTATTAAGACATATTAAAAGTTGTGTTTTTTTTTTTAAGGTCTGATTCTTCTGTGTTTGTTCCTCCTACACCATTGCAAAGGTTTGTCACCAGACGCAGGAAAATAGTAAAACACAATAAAACTGCTGCAAATAAATGCCCACAGGACTCAAAATTCAAAACGGTAAAATTCTCTCTATTAAATTCTATTTCATGTGGGTTGCAAAATATGCGTGTATTATACATTTTTGTTTAGTGAAACACAGTCATATTGAAGTTTTTTTTTTAATTTATAAAAATAGCAATTTTGAATAGGACATGTACAGCCATATTTTTAACATTTCTGAGCCACACGATAACTATTTTTTAAAATTTTAAATCAAGAAAGTAACAGAGTATACAGTTCAGCAGATGAAATTTACTGATCTTGTATAACAACCAGTAACTTCAAAGTCAATCTAGAAAAAAACAGAACATTTTAAAAGAAGAAAACGGGGGGGAAAAAAATTAAAACCTCAACTGAGAGAGAGAGGAGAGACGAGCAAAGGAAAAAAAAACTTTCCCCCTATATGAATGCTTATTCAATTTTTTTTTTTCATAAGTCTTGCCACGTTTTAAAAAGTTTTTTTTTTACAGATCGTCTAAAGAAGATAAATCTATGTGCTAGTAGTGTGGTATAGGCTATTACTATCAATTTAAGCCTATCTGGAAACACTGCTGTTAATAAGTTAGGAGTTCTTATAACACCAAGGCTGCCTGATAAGTGTTTATAGGTTTTTGTCCAAAATTATGTTAATTTGGTATATTCCCAAAACATGTGACCTAGTAATCTTGGAGCTAGACTGCAATACTTATAATACTTATCTTGCCTTGGATACATTTGTGGACCATTTTCAATGAGATACATGTGTTTGATGAAAAAGTTTAAGTTGAATTATTGAGTGCTTTGCACATATAGAACTAGAGTATATTCTATTTTTGGCTTGATTCCACTCTTTTTCAATTAAAATCTTAAAAAAAAAAAGCTCCTTTTTCCCCACTGTACCTTAGGATCATTGAAGGGAAGATCATTTGTTTTTATATATTGTTTGTGTCTAAGTCTTCATGACTTAGTATTGCTTCTGGAATGTTAATAGTTCAAAGGTCTGGAAAATTGGGTAAGCTTCTTTTAACAAAAGTTCTAATTTGAAAATAGTGGAAAAATTGTGTTGCTGGAAAGTTAAATTTGAAGCATAATTGTTCATAAGATACAAAAATGTTATCTATACAGTTCTCTAAGTGTGTTAATCCCAAGTGTTTTCCAAAGATTAAATTCTGTGTAAGTTTGAGAAGGTTGAAAAAGGTAATTTTTCATGTAGAGGAGCAAAATATAAAAGCTGAGCTTCCAGTTCTTGTATCAGCCCCATATTCTGAGTGATTGTTGGACAAATTGATGATTATTGGTATATTGATAAGTTAGTGTTTACTGCAGCCCAAATCAAGGCATATAAAGAATAAGAGTGAGATTTACTTTCCATTGCTGACTAGGCTAGTGTAAATTAATTAATTTGTTCTGAATTCCATGTCTTCATAGTCTGTACTGTATATTTGTCACCCAGTAATAAAATTTAAAGTTAGGTAGTGCCATGACACCTTCTGTTTAAGATTTTTGTGGAGTCGGCTTTTGAATGCTTGGACATGCAGATAAATAAGGTTATAGTTGAATCATGCTATGTAAAGAATGATTTGTCAGTGTATCTAGGGAGGCTCTGAAATAGAAATAGAGGCTTAGGAAGGATGTTTATCTTGATAGTATTGATTCTCCCTGCTAAGGCAAGATGAAGGGTAGACCATCTGTTAACATCTTTTGAAATTCTGCTATTGTGTTAAGAACTAATAGTAAAGATATTTGTGGGTCTAAAGCATAAAGTACAGTATCATTTGTCTGTAGTGATATTTTTGTTTGAGTCCTTTTTTGATAACCCTCTTTATTTCTGATGTAGTTTGAAAATGAACAGCAAATGGCTCAATGGCTATTGCTAAAAGCAATGGTGATAAAGGGGACCCTTGCCGAGTGCCATGTTCTAGTTTGATGTATTTAGAGTCATTTTGTTGTGGGGAACTGAGGAGTATGGACTCGTATAAAGTGATTTTATCCATGCTGATATATATGGGCAAAACCCGAATTTATGTAATTCGACTCTGTCAAAGGATTTCTTTGTCCAAAGACAGGGTCTTTGGAGTGAAGTTTCATTTTCATCTAATGTCATATTACATTAAACAGATGCTGACGATTTGAAGCCAAGTGCCTGCCTTTAATGAATAAATTTTGGTCTTGTGATATTATAGAATGAAGCGCTTTGTACATTCTTCTAGCTAAAGCTTTGGAGAGTTTCATAACAACATTATTCAGATATAGAATTGATCTGTATGATGCACAATGTAGCAAGTCCTTATTTTTGTTTGGAAAAGCAGTGATTAATGCCTGATGAAAAGTTCAAGGAAAAACTTTGTTGTCTCTAGCTTTGCCGAATGTTATTACTGTAATAGTAATGTAGTTTAATTATTTTTATATATGTAAAATTCCATTGGATAGCCATCGGGAGCCAGCTGTTTTCCCACTTTGGAAAGAGTTTATAGCATCCAGTGGTTCTGAGAGTGTCAGAGGTTTGTTATGTCTTTCAGCACTAAGGGTATCAACCTGTGGTATTTGTATTATAACAGAACAATTCCTTAGATTGTGTCTCGTCTTCTCAAAATTAAGTAGAATATCAAAACTTATGCTTGTAGTACTCCTTAAATGTGTGTTTTACATTTTTATGGTCTGTAATAGTGGAATAACTGGATTTGTAATGCTAGCCAGTGGTTCATGTGGAAAGGAGCATCTACCTTGGAGGGCCAAATAAACTGTAAGGGGAGGAGCTGACCAAGAAGGGAAGGGAGGTCCAGATCAGAAGGAAGAGTCAGACTTAATAGCGAGTCTTAATAGAGAAGCTACACTACCCGCTGAAGTTAGGTGAACCTGGGATCATATCAGGAAGAATAATTTTCTTTTTATTCTGTGTGTGGTGAATTCGGGAGAGGACCTGAAGGGCCAGAGTAAGGGACAGTGTCAGTGTGATCCTGTAAAGGATCATTAATAACTCTTGATGTTTAAAGGACTCTTGTTTTCATTAATTCTTTTCTTAGTTTTTATTTGTGTAGTAGTGGTTTATTTTGTTGAGTGTTTTGGTTCGTGATTCGTGTGTGGGGGGGAGGTGCGGCGGAGTGCGATTATGTATACTGAGAGTTTGTTTTGAATGTTTTCTTATTTACAGTATAATATTTCTCATTTAACTTAATTTTCTTCCATTGGAATGCTTCTGTACTACTTGTGTTTTAGTACTAAAGTAGAGTTGGTTGTTCGCACCCCGGATTATTTCTTTTATTTTTTTCTTTCTTTGCTGCCATTCTAGATTGGCAGCGCAAAATACAATCTTACCGGCTTGGGGAGCGGTACAAGTTTATTGGGAGTACTTATTTGCCACTTTATATAAACTTGGGTTTGGATGCGGCGTCTTAGAGTACCTTTAGTGGCTTGCTTATTCCATTGCAGTGTTATAAGGAGCATTTCTGAGACTATTTTTTGCCTATAGCCATCAAAGTATTTAATGTTTTCACCCTAGACAGTTAAAATATAACAGACCTACTCGCTTTGGATTAATATTTGTTTGTGGAGCGTATACAATACATTTACACTCAAAAATTAAGGGAATTCCAATGAATGGATTTGAAATATCCAAAGAAAAACCTTACAGCAGGCATAGTGGTTATTCTTACTGCACCACAGTCCTGAGATGTACTTAGTATTCAGGTATGTTCAGTGCACTTGAGAGAGTTTTATACGTCTCTACAGAGCTGTGGCTCTCTATAATATTTTCCAGACTTGTTTAGAATTCTCTGTTATCATCATTTTATTTTGCATGTTGTTGTCCCTGTGGGCAATTAACACAGGTGATCAATTCATGTTGTTATATATAAATTTGGTGAGTTGGTAAGGAAGATTTATACTGCACTTTAGGTTTAATTTACAGCGGTATGAATTTATTTTTTTTCTTGTTTATACATTTTTTTGAAATGATTTTCTTTTGATTTGGCTTGGTTAATACTGTTTTCTAGATCATCCAGAAAAACTCTTACCTCAATATATTGAATGTTGATTCTGAGACAGAAGAATGTAAAAACAGTTTTGAGGTCTGAACACATTGTCAAGCCACTGTTAATATATGAAACCATGTCTCGATTTTTTTTTTTTTTAATTTTGAACTGCACTGTCTTAAGAATGCTTTCTGCCTTTGTGTTTTTCTAAGATGCACTTGGCAGGAAATAGTGGTATTGGAAAAATAGCTGACAGGACAATATCAATAGGAAGTAGTATATTGTTATGCTACTGTAGTGCTTAGAATAAATTGTCACAGTGTTTTAAGTTATGCAATATGACCATTTAAAATATGCATATTTACAGAATGTAATTAATAAAGTTTTCTGCTATTTTTATAATCATTACTTTATCACAAAGTGTACAGCATATGAAAATATCACCTCTGATACTTTACTATTTTGATTGGTTTGTACAGTACATCAGGCATCCCTTCTTAGCTTTGCAAAAATAAACTGTTTTTGGTATCTACTAGTGATGCATATTTATTTGGATTTACTTTCATTTTTTCCTCCCATTTGTTCACTATTGATTAAGTACAAAATCTGTAATATTTTTAAATATTATTCTACAAAATGATTATAGTGCAATAGCTACATGCATTAATATAATCTAAAATAGTTTTTCATGTTGTTCTTACAGAGCATATCACATTTCCAGAGATCCAGTATGAAAGGATCTATACCAACTTACATTCAAAAGAATACATCTAATTTTCCTCTCAACCTAAGTTCAGAAAATTCAGGAGAAGTGTGTAGTTTCCAAAGGGAAGAAAACAAAGATATACTTGATCTAAACAAGACTAGGTTTAAAAGTCCCATTGACAGACCATTAACAAAAAGAGCTTTCAAGCGACCAGTGGTGTGTAGTACTCCATCTGTTGTATTAAAATCTGGTCAACAACTCTACGAGCCCTCCCTAAGTGACATTTCATTTGGCAATGATGAGAATGAATCTATGAAATCTAATGGAAATATGAATCATAGACAAAGAAATAATTTGAAAAACACTGGGCATATTATATATCCTGAAGAGCAAAGCCCAGCTTCTCTTTTAAGAAGTACAAAATCTGTTTTGGAAATAATTTCACAAAATGGACATTGTGGATTTTCTAACATAAGTCAAATTTCCAAAGAATTGTTTTCAGATATTTCTAGTAGTTTTATAGAGTCCCAATCTGAAAGAGTACAATTAGAAGAGAAAACTGATAGATGTGATAACCACGGACCTTTGGGTTGTGAGAAATATCTGGAAAGCCACTTGGACTTGGCTTCTAATTTCAAAAGTAGACTTTCTGCATCAGAACCTGTTGTATGTTTTGAAAGAGGTGATAAATGTACTTTAATTGAGAAAAATGCATTGCAACCTGTCATCATGTTGGAAAAACTTGATAAATCCCAGCTTACGATAAACCAAAAAGAAATGTCCAGCAAGTCACTGAAAACACAACATGAATTCCGTTCAAGAAGCAGTACTGAACATTTGTATTCTGTCATCGAAGATTCTGTTGATGATCTGCTATTATCAAATGAAAAATCAAATGTACATTTGCCATTGCCTGCTTCAACAAGTGCACAGGAATTAAAAGCACAATCCACCATTACTGTTTCTTCACAGGTGGTTAAATCTAATGAGAAATTAAGGCTTGAAATGGATCATTTACCAATATCACTTCAGCACAATCCTGACACAAGTGATTTTGTAAATTCTGGCAATTATATGCAGGATGTTAATATGATCAAAAAGCGTTGCCTTTCTTTGCAGCCTGTGGTTTTGCTGGAATATGCGAGTATACCACCATATCTCATCAAGCAAAATGTAGGCTGTGAACAGGAGCTGCAATCTAGGCAATACAGAATTTCTGGTTATATTGAAAAGCAACAAGATGTTTCTAAAATGGATCAGATGGCATTAACAAATAGCAGCATCATGAACAATCTCTCTGGATTTAATTCCTTAATTTCTGAAGAACCGTTTATAGATTATACAGGTGACCCTGTAAACAGTGAATCCCTGGAGAGAAATCTAGCAACCAAATTTATCAAGAGCTCTAGCAGAAAATCTGGCTGCATGTAAACGTCTAACAGCACAGCACCCTATCTCCGCACTGAATACTTCTCAGCATACAAATATGGGTTCTTCCCTTGTTGACTCATGTTCTTTCCAAGTGTCAAATTATTTGTCTTCCAGTAAGCTAGAAAAAATAGCTCCTGAAGATGTACTAAAAGAGGTTCCCAAGGAAAAAACTAAAACTGTTCGTAAAGTCTGTGTCAGTGGTTTTAGTGCAAACCGCTGGAGTAAAAATGATCGGAAAAAGAAAAGCAAAAAAACATGGAAAAGCAATGTTTCTTCAGCAAGCAATGCCAATTTCTCTTTGACTGATTTTGGATTAAAGAAATACCAGAAAAAATCAAATTATGAGGTAAGCATATTTATCACCAAAAAATATTTTTAAGAATAAAAATTCTAAGGTACAGGAAAATAAATTTCAAATTGGGCATATCAGCTGTAAACTTAAGTTTAAATGTATGTAAACACAGATTTGTGTAAGAAAAAAATAGGAATAATTCATAATCTCAAATCAGATGTTATTTATTTTTAAAACCTGATTTAAACTTTAGGTTGTATTTTTAAAAAATGAATGAGAAATATATAACATTGTGTGACTAATATAGATAATATATTTTGTTTTTTCCACTTCCTGGAAGCTTTTATGTAAGTGGCTAGTGACAACAAAACACCACATGGATGTTCCTTTTTGGTTTTCATAATGTAGTTGGAGGTTAAGTCACTTGTACACATTCATTTCTATAATAATTTTGTATGTGCTTTGTCAAATATGTGAATGTTTTGGAACTGATATGTTAATTTCAAGGACACTGTAAAAGTGTTAATTTCAGCTTAGTGTTAGATTTTTGATTTTTTTGAACCCTATAATGGATTGTGGGTCCATTCAGGGTTAGTTTCTGTTGTTGAAGTTTAGATCAAGGATCAATATGCCTTGTTATTTGTTTTAGAACTATTGACTATTTAAAGGAGATGCTTGACGTCTTTTTAAGTGGCTTAGACAGACACTATTATTTTACAGGCCACTGCTTTTGTTTTTAACGTGGCCTGCTTGCTTTTCACTTGCCTTGTTCCCTATGAACCAAGGATGAGTAAACAAACTTTTGCGTTGGGACATTGTGGTTCTGCTGGGCCTTTTGACTCAACAAAGTCTAAACAATTTCTGCAAACTTTCAAGTAAACTTTCTAGTGCATAAACACTTTTAACATATAAAAATGTTTTAAATGGCATTTAATTTTATATTTTAAGGTTTATGAATATTCTAGATGATCAAGTTGAAAGCACGCTGCATTGTGTTGGCTAAGATTGAGCTTTACAGGAGATTAAGAGTTGATTATCAAAGCAGCCATTTTCATTCAGCTCCAGCAGCTTAGCCCTTATCAGTTAAACTGTGTGCTGCACTTACCAGCATAGCTACTTATGATTTTAGTCTTGCTGGATGCTGGTGCAACAAGCAATTACTAATTGAACAGTTCAGTTTCTCATATGTGGGTCACCCTGATTCCAACTTAATTATGAGGACTGTTCAATTAAAAGGTCTCCAATTTTTATTATATCAAGATTAGGAATGTGAAAAATGTAAAACGTGATCAGATGATGATCATCTCCAGTCCATGAAGCAAGTGCGACCTTCAAGTCCTAATAATTGTTATGAAAAGATTGATGATTATTAGGGGAAAAGAGTTAACAAGGCGAGGTAATTGTTATGAAAACCGGTACAGCCGAGGTCTTTATTATGAAGATAACATGTAAAGTGGATGATGAGAAATATGTACAAAATTAGGATGTTTTGTGATTTAGAACTGAAATAAAAATGAACTGCGCCCAATCCACCGGGCTCATTTCACGGCCTGAGATGGCTTTATAGGCTCTGCAGTTTTTTCGGAAGATTTCTACACAACACTATCTAGTGGCTGATGCTAGGTTAGACAATAGTGCCATGTAGCTCTGAATTCTTTTCTTTTTTTTCTTTTTATGATAAATCAGTCAATGTATTGGTTTGGGGCCTACAAAATGAATAGTTGCCTCATCAGTAAAGACATGAATCTGGCAATGTTAGTGATATGTGCCCTTTTAGTTAATCTTGCCTCATTTAGTGTGAGATGGTCATGTCTTTTATGAACACAAATGATGCTGCATTTATATGCTGTTGGGCAGCAGAGGGAAGTTTGATGTGAATGACTTTTAAAGTGGGAGCTCCCTGTTGGACATTTTGAAAACGGCCATGCTACCCAATTGCCCCTAGTTTTAATGTAACATGGACCTTTCACCTTATTCAATAAGAATAAAAATACAAATTAATAACCAGTTTGTCCTGAAATGGCATTTTTGGTGGTCCGCTTATATTTGGAAAATTTGAGACACAGTGTGAACTTTTCTTTTTATTTTCACAAAGTAAAATTAGAGCTTATTGTTAATCACTTAATTTGTAGAATGAGTAACAAATAAACCACAATCCTGGGTTTCTCCCAAAACACCAACTAGTTATTCATCTAAGGCATTTGTGCTCATAAGAGGTACTTTTAGACTGACATGTAGCCAAAATAATTTAATATTGTTTATTTTTATCAGTATGTTGTTGCTGGAGTATGTGAATTTTCCCCTTGGGATTAATAAAGTATCTCTCTATCTTTAGAAATTGCCTTTAAAACATGAAATTAATGAATTTGGATTATAACTTGCAACTTTACTTGGATGACTGGAAGCTACTGTCTGCAGTTGAAATAATTTTCATCTGTTCATTTTTCTTCATAAAAGTTGACATTTAAAACTGTATACTAATTAAATATTTATTGGATTTATACAGACAACACTTGGTGACTGTTTCCTGAATATCAAGGATGTTTCACTCATGGCCACTCCAAAGAACTTTAGTTTCCAGACATTATTAAATACACACAGCTGGTCAAGGCTCAAAGCAGCACTTTCTATACACAAGAAAAAAATAGGTATGTTTAATTATTTCTTTAACTTTGCTTTTGAATTTGTGAAATGCATGCATTTATGAGCTTATCACAATTACTTTGTAACATGAAAAAAAAATACTGGAATATTTATGATTTTCTTCCTCTGTAAGGATGGTCTTCTTTTTTGTTTTTATTTGTATGCATTTATCAGTTTTGTTACTTTCACTCGGCAAACGGAAGCATGATCATATTACAAATAGAGAAGTACTGTACATATAATTTCCTTTACATGTCTCTTTGAAAGCGCACAGTTTGTCTTATCTAAACATAAATAACAAAAGACAAGCAATTCAGGAATACTTGGGTACTGGAAATTTACAGAAATCCTAACTCTTGAACAGTAGAAATTTGAATGTTTCTTTAGTCTAAGAAAGCAGGAATTATAATTTTGCTTCATAAAGACAATGCAAGATGTATCAAAAAAAAATAACTAGTAGACATATTTAACTGTGTTTTAATGAAGTCTGTTTTTTTTTTAACCTTGCCAGCCTTGTTCAGTTTGATGCTTATTAATTATTAGACCATGGCATGTGCAGCAATGGAAGTTTAAAAACAGCAATGACAGCAAACAGTCTCTTAAATTGTTGCACAGTATCACAAATGATCACATTCCGACGTACCATACAGTGTCAGATTAACTTTGGACAATGCTTTCAGTGAAATTTGTAGAATCACTAGCCATGTTACTTCTTAAAGAATGGTCAGATATTTTAAAATGTATTCTCTCACTTTCTGTATGTGTACCTTCAGTGCCTTTCTTGAGTATCCTTGTGTGTCTGAACCTCTCTTGACCGGCACTCCCTCTGTTTAGCTTGTTACCATTAAGTCTGCTTCTCAGACTCATTTCAAGATGCCTTGATGGCCTCCTGTCCACTTTCATACTTCCTGTCTTTGAAGGTGACTCTTGTGTGCTTCTTTCACCTTTAAAATGCATAGTATGTCTCACAGTAGCACTTCCTTTGTTGATCATGTCATGAAAGTTTAACTGACTAATCAGATTGCTCGTAGGGATCAGACATACACAGCCCTTAGCATTTTATTACATAGAAGATTTGAGAAATTATATATGTTTCTTTAGACATCTATGCTCTTTTTTAGAAGGCAGGGAAACCCGAGACAATTCTTTAAGCTGCTGAAAAGATGTCATTTTAACTTCCCTCATGGTTATTTTTAATTTAAATACTGTAAAGCAACACTTGAGCATGCAATTAAGAGATGTGTAACATGTTTTTGTGAAAACAAATCTTTTGAATACAGTAGTCTTGTATAATAAACGTGTTGACCACTAGGTGGTGCATTACCTTTTATGTGTTGCTTATCTTTTTGCTGAAAAGGAATTTGAGCTTAAACTGAACAATTTTCTAAATAGTATACCTTCCTCCCTCAGCTTGCAGCAAGGTTCAGCAACCTATAGTCTTTGCTTTACAATGCTGCAGGTTCCCACACAACCGCTAATCTTTCTGTAGCTGGTGAATGTTCTCATTGATAATGATTTGCTAATTCGAGACACCCCTGAATTTTCAGGTCAACGCCAAATGCAAGTCTGCACAAACACGGCAACTTCACAAAAACTGATATTATGCAAGATTGCACACAACTACAGAATTAAAGTTATTTTAAAGGGATTTTGTGGAGAAAAAAAATACTCAAAAGATCCTAAAATCCTTAAATGTACAGATTATAGAATATAGGTACAACAGAAACCATATAAAAAATAATTTGCTTTTTAATAGTCCCCTTCAAAAATATACAGTACATATCATGGAAATAATACAAATAAAATTTTTGCATTGTAATTCATATCAGATAGCTCAGCCGTAGTTAATATGTTAATGCCATACAAAGATGTGTCTCATGTTGGCTATCATATATGTAAATAAATGCAATCATGAATTTGCATTTAATTAGGGACAGTAAGTTTGAAAAACATATGGGTAAAGTGAATGTAAAAACTGCTATTTATGCTAGCTTTCCGCTCAAGATTTTTTTTTTTCCTCCGCAGAATCTGTTTTAGATCTGTTTGCATGTCAGAACTGGTACTTCTTGTAATTTTATGTGAACGGTGCCTCCACATAATGTTTGTAACCTGTTTGTGAATATCTGCTTAAAGCATTTTTGCTACATGTGAAATCATTTCACTAATCAGTTTAATGAATCCTGATATTGGTATGGCATTATTTTTTAAAAACATGATCTTTTATTTTTCAGCTGTTTTTACTCCAAAGAAATTGAACCTTTCCTGTCCAGATACAACTACAAATTTTTTGAGGACCAACCTTGATCTAACTGCAGAATCTTTGAATCATTTCTCAGGAAACGTTTCTTTATTGGTAAGTGCACAGAATACCTCAACTGTAAATGAAACTATACATTTAAGATTTGTGTTTGGCTTTAGGTCACTCTATGCAATATATAATTTAGGGATTTTTAAAAATCACACACCAAGTCTACTCAGACTCTTCCCAGTGTTTCAAAATTGTTTAGTGATTTAACCTAAGTATGTACTTACTGTATGTGCTATTATGTTCATCCACACTTTTCCATATTGCCTTTTTTTTTTTGGCTATAATGTAAGTTTGAATGTGCCTTTACAAGCATCTTTCAATGTGCATGGCTTCACAATAAATGAGCCAAGTATAAGATTTAAAAATATATTAGAGATTTGCGATAAATTATTTAAAGCTTGAATTCTGTTCTCTCGGCACATACCTTTAATGAAAACTTGCATGATTAAATATGTTTTAAGTATATTTAATGTTATATAGATTAATTCAGAACTTTGTTAATGTCTAAACTCTACTTTCTACTTTAACATTTTTAAGATTAACTATTGAAATAAATTATTGGAGCATACTTTGTTTAAGCTAGCAATGCAGAGCAGTCAGTCTGTGTGAAATTTGCAGGTTCTCCCCCATTTTAGGGTGGCACTGTTGGGTAGTGGCTAGTGCTGCTGCTTAATTACTCTAAAAGAGTAGATTCAAATCTTGTCTCTATAAGCTATAGTATGCATATTCCTCCAATATGCATGTATTCTGATTAATTTATTTTCTCTCTTGTAGTAAAGTGCATTTTAGTGTGATTTGGTAACTCTGAATTTTCCTGATGTGCACCAGGCATTTTAGTGGTGATTTCCTGCCTTATTTCTTATATGGGGTAGGTTCATACTGCTCGCAACTATGAAGTAGACAATGTGGGTACAGAAAAATAACAATTAATATGGAAATGATGTTCTGTATAGTATGTAATAGATCTAAATTTACATACATATCTCTCTTAATCATTTTTGTTTTAATGCACAGAATTCTCCAAACAGTATGTGTGACATTTCCGATGCGGAAAAAGTCTATCATGAATGCAAGCAAGAAGGCCCTTTATCATTTGAAGACTGCTTATCATCAAATAAATTGAAGCAGTGTAAAAAGATTGGTGAAGGAGCTTTTGGAGAAGTGTTTTGCACAACCAATAACAATGATGAACTTGTTGCTTTAAAGGTATCTTGTAAAGCAGTTCAGTTGTCACCTAGTGGCATTTGTAGTAATGAGCTCCATTATAACTTCTTATAACTTACTGTGCACCCCAATAACTAGTATTTAGTTGAAGCACCTTCTGATTTTATTATAGCATTCAGTCTATCAGTTTGGCACATCTGGACTTGTGATTTTTGTCTAGTCCTCTTTACTGAAAATGTCCAGATCTGATCTTCGAGTCACCCTACAGATTTTCAAATGGATTAAGGCCTGGGTTTTGGCTGGGCCATTCCAGAACATTGATCCTCTTTTGATGAAGCCATCACCTTGTTGATTTTGATGTTTGCTTTGGGTCCATTGTCATGCTGAAAGACAAAGTTCCTGTTCATCTTCAGCTTCCTAGCAGATGCTTGAAGGTTTTGTTCCAAATTAGACTGATACTTGGAGCTATTCATGATTCCATCCGCCTTGACTAAAGCCTCAGTTCCTACTAAAGTAAAGCAACCCCAACGCATGATGCTGCCTCCACCATGCTTCACTGTGGGTATGATGCTCTTTTAATGATGTGCTGTGTTATTTTTGTGGCAAACAGGAGACTGGGTATACCTTTTTGGAAAGTTTAGTCAGGCTTGGATGTTTTTCTTTGTGAGAAAAGGCTTTTGTCTTGTTGTCCTACCCCACAACCCACACATATGAAAAATACGAGTGATTATTGTCACATCTAGGGAACAACCAGGAAATCCTGCAGCTCCTTTAATGTTTCTGTATGCATCCTGGTGGCTTCCTTGACCAGTTTTCTCCTTGTCTTCCCTTCAGTCTTGGAGGGAGGACGTGATCTTGGTAGAGTCACTGTTGGGCCATATTTTTCCACTTGTTGACGACTGTCTTCACCATGCTCCATGGGATGTTTAATGGTTTGGATACTTTTTTGTACCCCTGTCCTGATTGATTCCTTTCAGCGATGATACATGTTTAAAAAGCTCTTTGGATCTCTGCATAATCGTTACAGGAACTGGCAAAATTCATCTGAGCTCAGTCAGAGCCACATTAATTGATGTCAGCTGTATACTGACTACTATTTCAGTTGAGATTTATTGTGATTGGTTGATTCTGAATGCAGCCAAATCCTTGATTATTAAAGGGTGCTCACTCTAATACAACCAGGCTTTTGTATGATTTTTTCCTTTTTTCACTGAATAGTTTTTGATTTGTTTTCATCTGCTTTGTATAGATTGCAATTTTGCAATAAAGGTGGAATTTCTGACAGGATTTTATGTTTGTTTCATTTATTTTTGTATTACCCAAAGTCTGGGATTTTGTAGACTTTTTATATCCTGTGTATGTTTGTATATGTGTGTGTTTAACAGTATATCTCTGATTTCAATTAAGATCATACCTATTGAGGGAAAGGATATTGTGAATGGAGAGAACCAGAAGATGTTTGGTGAAATCCTACATGAGATCATTATTTCCAAGTAGGTTTTGTTTTATATATTTTTTTTCTTTCTTTAATAGTAGTGGATTTAATGATGTAACTCCTAGAGGTGCATATTGTACACATCTTTGAAAACCTTATGTATCTCTATTTTTTTTCCATATATTGGAAATGTCATGTGCTCCAACTGTAATGCAAATAGAATCACTTTTATTAAAGTACTTCAATGAAAAGTTTCCTGTGATACTGAAAGACAGTTAAATAAAGGTAAATGTAATGCACAGAAATGTTGCGATAACTTGTGTTGTTCAAATTTTGCTGTACTTGCAACAAGGTATCCAATGGGAGCCATAAACATGCTCCAAATTGTTGTATCTTCATCATCTTGATTTCTTGACAACAGACAGATTGAATCTGATTGGAACTCAAATTGTTCTCCTTGGCTGCCATACGTTATCTACCGTATAAATTCAAGATTATTTTTATGAGTACTAAAAGACAGTAAAATTGTTGCATGACTGACCAGTATGAAAGCCATATCAAGTTGTGTGTTTCAACATGCCTCTTTCTGTAGTGTTGACTAAGATTAACGGTGTCCCTCTAAGACACTCTGTTACTATGCAGAATTTGTTTCATCAAGCTCCATGACAATGTTTCTGACCATCGATCTGTAACTGACTGAATGTTTTTTGGATGGTTGCCCTTTCTTTATGCACACATGACTCTGTTTTGCATGAAAAAATCATTAGAGTTGTGGATTATGTGCTTCCGCTGCGCCATCATGCTACGTTCAAAGCAGCTTAATTCTTCTGCTCATTCTTCCTTTGAATCATGCACAGGTGTGTATACCTGTGTTAAATAACATTTTCTGCTACTAATATTTATTTTGCCTTCATTCCAAGAGTATTTAGATATATCTATTTTACTTTTTAATATTTAGGATTACTGAAGTTAATTTGTACACTTAATACACTGCTAATAATATTAATCACTCATTGAATTATTTGTACCAAGATAAAGGTCTTAAAAAAAATCTGCATTGTAGCACAGTGCTTTTGGAAAGCTGTTATGGACAACCTGTTCAAAACAACTTGGCTTTTGTTTAGGCATTTATTTATTTTATTCTGTATTTCACAGGGAACTAAGCAGCTTGAAAGAAAGAAAACACAATCGATCAGATGGTTTTATAACTTTACACAGGTATGTGTTACTTCATCACTTTTATGTTTCATTTTATGAGCTATGAGATATGTAATACTTGTTGGAAGTTGACATCTGCTATTATAACATCATGTTTGCTGTTGTCACATAAATATCTTTTGCTTGTTTGTTCAACATGGTACCTAAAGTTTTACTTGAACTTTAAAGTTAGCAATTCTGTTATATATTTATAGCTTAGCTATATTAGTATTTTGTCAGCGCATTGTAGACATAGACTTAGTTAAAATAAAAAAAAAAATGGTCAAGCTCTTCCAGACCCTTTGAACATATGTAACACCTTTTTGTTAAAAAAGAAAAAAAAAGTTGTATAGTTTTTCTCTAATTGTAGGAATGTTGCTAGTGTAGAATTTTTAATATTTAATTTAAGTTCATTGTCAAGTACAGTATAGCATTGTCTTATTTATTTGTTTATTTTATTCCTTAGTCTGCATTGTGTTAAGGGATCCTATCCTGAACCCCTGCTTAAGGCTTGGGATGCATTTGATAAAGAGAGACAATCTGAAAATGATCGACCAGGTACAATATACATATGTTTACGATGATTCCAGTATTTTTAACAAATTATCATTTTAAGTTTTGTATATGCCAAGGCTGATTAATTAGTAAGATAAGTACACAAGTATTGCTAATGGTGTCTATTGACCAAAAATGAATGTGTTAAATTCTAGTGTATGTGCGTACCTTTATAAAATTTACTAACAACTGCCTTCACAGTTTTAATTCATGAAGAACTTTATTGCCTCCCAATATTTAATGCACAAACTAAAACTGGGGAAAATAACTATTCGAAAAACTAACCTCTCAGTGCAGAATTTAGATTAAGTACTGATGTCTTGAATTAGTAAAAGGCATTAAGCTTTGTACACAATATATTTAAAGAAAGAAAAGAAAAACCTGACAAAACAAGGTCCAGTCTATTAAAAAGGTAATCTGTTGTAAGGTAAATATTACACCTAATAAGCGTGTTAATATTTTGTGAATTAATATTTTTGTAAATGATTATAACACTTTTATTTATATAAAATGGTGTTCTGAACTATAAAAATCTGATTATTAAAAAGTGTGATAGTTGGATATATACTGTAGTATCTGTGTGTTTAATTTGCATTTTCAGTGTCTACTTCAACTATGCACACCAACTGTACTGGTCAGAGTTGGGTATTAATAATATTCTGCTCTCCGTGCTACTAAATTTAGTCAATAAAGCTCCCTATCTTTGTGCTGACGTGTGCTTTGCAAACGCTAGAGTCTGTTGAGAGTGTTGGTTTGTTCTGTGGTGTGAGATTTACATTAAAAATACATTTTGCTCTTAAAAACTTGGGTTTTGGTTGCCTCTAAGGAACCGTGTGGGAATTTTTAAAGCTTTTTTCCCTTTAGAAGGGTTTTTTTTTTGCTTTTTTTTTCGCCCGCACAAGAGCAAAAGTAGCTGGGTGTTTGGAAGTGCGCTTGGAAAAGTTATTTGTACTTGTTCTTTTTCTTGTTATCTGTATTTGAATTAGCATCGAGGCGGCAGGGTAGAAAGCAGCAGTAACTGATATCGGCATTTGTAAATAAATAACCGCGTCGTCGTAACAGCGATTCCTTAGTTTAAAGGAAAAGAAAAAAAGGCCGCGGCTGACTTCAAAGCAGTAAAAGGTGGAAACTCAGTAGTGCGCAGGTAAGCAGCCAGCGTTAAGACACCGATCAGGCACAAGGAGCAGTAGGAGCAAATAAGGTAGTAAAGTTTTATTTATTTGTTTATTTTAGATTAAACAGTCCTTAGCGGTCCAGAGGCAGAACAGTTAAGTGGGCGACAGCGTATTGGTTCATTAATACGGGGGAATACAAACAGTGCGAGTGAAGAGCTTATAAGTAAGAAGAGCGCAAAGCTAGAAGAGACAGAGAAAAGTAAAGTTAACCTCATAGGCAAACAGCAGGCAGCTGAGAGGGAGAACAGTACAGGAGCTTAAGGGGAAAAGGTGTAAAATATCTGTAGCAGATCTTAGTGTTACCATTTAAGTTAAGGAGCAGCTGAAAGAAGAAGAAATTTAATTTTAAGAAAAAAAAAATATATATATAGTTAAGGCAGCTTAGTAATCCCAAATCAAATTTTAATAATGAGGCCAGTGCAATGCAAGTCCTGTTGGATGTTGGACTTTTAGATGATGGTTTGGAAGAGCCAGTTGTCTATGAGGGCTACATCTGCAAGAGATGCCAGCTGATCCAGCACCTCGAGCTCAGGGTCGCTGAACTGGAGGAGGAGTTGGCTGACCTGCGTTGTAATAGAGAATTGGCGGACTTGGCCCAGGTGTCCTTTAGAGATAGTGTGCACCCCTAAGGTGGCGCGGAGGAGATTCCAGACCAGACAGGTAGGAATAGGTGGGTCACGGTCGCAAGGCGTAAGGTAAAGGGTGCACACTGTCCGGGGGCATCAACCCCAGAATTAGAAGTGTCTAACCGTTATCATGTCCTGGCGGAGCTGGACGGTGACTCTGATAATTCTGAGGTGGTAGGCAGGGTTGAGGAGCCCCAACGGGCCACCTCAAAACCAGTTCCCAAAAAGAGAGAGGTAGTGATAGTTGGGGACTCAATCATTAGGGGGATTGAAGCGCAGGTGTGCTCCAGAGAGAGAGTCTCGACGGTGTGTTGCCTTCCGGGAGCACAGGTGGGAGACCTCCTGGAAGGGTGGATAGGCTCTTGGCCAGAGCGGGGGTGGATCCAGTTGTCATTGTCCACGTTGGAACAAATGACATACATAAGGGTAGTCTGTCAGTTCTGCGATCCAAATTCAAAGAGTTAGGTACCAAGCTGAGGAGCAGAACTGACAAGGTAGTCTTCTCCGAAGTTCTGCCTGTGCCACGCGCCAGTCCAGGTAAGATTGAGGAGATTAGAAGGCTTAACGCGTGGCTCAAATCTTGGTGCAGGGTAGAAGGGTATAGGTTTATGGGGCATTGGGACTCCTTTTGGAACAGATGGGACCTGTTCCGTGGACGGGTTACATCTGAACCGGAGGGGCACCAATGTATTGGGGAGGCGTATGTGTAGGCTAGTCGAGGATTGTTTAAACTAGGGAATGGGGGGGCAGGGAGTTTAGGACAGGCCAGATTTAGATCTATACATGGAAGAACAAACAATGGTGTAGAAATAAAAATGCATAGTAATGTAAATTTTAAGCAAACACGTAAAGATAGAAGGATTAACACATTAAAAATAGCTTGCCTTAATGCTAGAAGTATCAAAAATAAGGTAAGTGAGTTGGAGTTGTATGTAGCAGAGCACAATTATGATATTATAGCAATAACGGAAACCTGGCTAAATAACAAAGATGGGGATGAGTGTAACATAGAGGGATACACATTTTTAGGAAGGATAGACAGAACAGAAAAGGAGGTGGGGTTGCTGTTTATGCCAAACAGGAATTAAATGTAAGTCATCTTCAGTTGGATGATGAGCCCCATCTTAGTGAGGACATGTGGCTTCGCCTGGAAAATATTAGGGAAAAAGGTCTCATTTTAGGAGTGTGTTATAGACCACCCAATTCAGACAGTAATTTCAACACACATCTTTTAGTAATATCAAAAG
Source organism: Polypterus senegalus (assembly GCF_016835505.1). Taxonomy (NCBI): domain Eukaryota; kingdom Metazoa; phylum Chordata; class Cladistia; order Polypteriformes; family Polypteridae; genus Polypterus; species Polypterus senegalus. The sequence continues at coordinate 157,052,374 of NC_053157.1, forward strand.
GCAAGTTTACAGGGGATATTATAGTCATGGGGACTTTAATTATCCAAATATTAACTGGGATAACCTTACAGATGGAGGAGCACAAGAGCAGGAGTTTTAGAAGTAATCAGCGACTGTTTTTAACACAGCATGTTAAAGCACCAACAAGGGGTGAAGCCTATCTGGATTTAGTATTCTGTAATAATCAGGATAGAATTGAGGGTGTAGAGGTGATTGAACCACTAGGGTCAAGTGACCATAATGTAATACAATTCTCAGTATTTTGTAAGAGTACAGATGCAAAGACTAAAATTGTTAAGTTGAACTTTAGTAGGGCTAATTTTGAGCAGATGCGACAAAGTCTAAGTAGGATAGACTGGGATAAGCTTTTAAATGTGGAGACAGTCGAGGAGCAGTGGAACAGGTTTAAAATGTTTTACATGTAATGCAGGACAGATACATACCTAAATTTGGAAGTAATAGGAAACTAAAAAATCTCCACGATGGATTAATAAAGATTTAAAAAGAAGTTGCAAAGGAAAAACTGCTGTATAAGGCATATAAGACTAATGACTGCAAAGAGAACCGTAGCGTATGAGAAAATGAGGGCAACCATTAAGAAGGATATCAGAGAGGCTAAAAGACAGTTGGAGAGGAATATAGCAGATAAGGCAAAGAAGACCCCAAGAGATTCTTTCAGTATTTTAGTAGTAAAAGAACAGTTAAGGAGGAGGTCAAGTTCATCAGGAATAGTAAAGGGAATTAAAAGATACAGACAATGAAATAGCAGATGCCCTAAACTTACATTTTTCTGAGGTGTTTACAAGTGAGCAAGTGGATAACCTGCCAGAGGTAAACACAACTACTAAGGAGGTACTGAGGGATTTGGAAATTGTAGAGGGAGAAGTGCTGCTCAGATTAAATAAGATGAAATCAAACAAATCACCAGGCCCAGATAATATTTATCCTCGTGTTCTTAAGGAGGCTAGTGAGTACATATATAAACCCTTGACACATATTTTTAGGAAGTCACTGTGCACTGGAGAGATTCCAAAGGACTGGAAAATGGCAAATATCATCCCATTATATAAAAAGGGTGACAGGGCAGATCCAAGCAACTATAGGCCAGTAAGCTTAACAAGCATCACAGGAAAATTAATGGAAGGAATTATTAAGGATAAGATTGAGCAACACATGACAAGGACAGGAGTTATTCTGAACAGTCAGCATGGGTTCAGAAGGGGAGGTCGTGTTTTACTAACATGTTGGAATTCTATGAGGAGGCAACAAAAGGATACGATCAAAGTGGAGCTTATGATATTATTTATCTGGACTTTCAGAAAGCATTTGATAAGGTGCCACATGAGAGGTTGGGCATCAAGTTAAAAGAAGTGGGAATTCAGGGTGATGTTTTTAGATGGGTGCAGAATTGGCTCAGACACAGGAAGCAGAGGGTGATGGTGCGAGGAACCTCATCAGAACTGGCGATGTTAAGAGTGGTGTTCCACAGGGGTCAGTGCTAGGGCCGCTGCTATTTTTAATATATATAAATGATTTAGATAGGAATATAAGTAACAAGCTGGTTAAGTTTGCAGATGATACCAAGATAGGTGGATTAGCAGATAATTTGGAATCCGTTATATCATTACAGAAGGACTTGGATAGCATACAGGCTTGGGCAGATTTGTGGCAGATGAAATTTAATGTCAGTAAATGTAAAGTATTACACATAGGAAGTAAAAATATTAGGTTTGAATACACAATGGGCGGTCGAAAAATCGAGAGTACACCTTATGAGAAGGATTTAGGAGTCATAGTGGACTCAAGCTATCAACTTCCAAACAGTGTTCAGAAGCCATTAAGAAGGCTAACAGAATGTTAGGTTATATAGCACGATCTGTGGAGTACAAGTCCAAGGAGGTTATGCTCAACCTTTATAATGCACTGGTGAGGCCTCATCTTGAGTACTGTGTGCAGTTTTGGTCTCCAGGCTACAAAAGGACATAGCAGCACTAGAAAAGGTCCAGAGAAGAGCGACTAGGCTGATTCCAGGTCTACAGGGGTTGAATTATGAGGAAAGATTAAAAGAGCTGAGCCTTTACAGTTTAAGCAAAAGAAGATTAAGAGGTGACATGATTGAAGTGTTTAAAATTATGAAGGGAATTAGTACAGTGGATCGAGACTTGTATTTTAAAATGAGCTCATCAAGAACACGGGGACACAGTTGGAAACTTGTTAAGGGTAAATTTCGCACAAACATTAGGAAGTTTTTCTTTACACAAAGAACGATAGACACTTGGAATAAGCTACCAAGTAGTGTGGTAGACAGTAAGACGTTAGGGACTTTCAAAACTCGACTTGATGTTTTCTTGGAGGAAGCAAGTGGATAGGACTGGCGAGCTTTGTTGGGCTGAATGGCCTGTTCTCGTCTAGATTGTTCTAATTCTAATTCTAATTCTATCTCTTCTACTAAACAAAGAATGAAGCTTGCTGAATTAATCGGCAACACACTACACCATGGGCCAAAAAACTGTGCCACTTAATTATTTTCAATTATAACTCTGTTATTTCTTAATCGATTTTTACACTTTTACACACTATATATGCAAGCTTGGTCATTCCCAGTTTCCCGGGAATTACAGCAGTTTCATTCCCGGGAATGCCAGAATGAAAAATGTCCGGGAATGGATTCCCTACTTGTTACCTCTTCAATACATAGCCGAGGAAACTCTCTGGTGAACATTCCTAGGAATTTCCTGGGATTTATTTGTTAAATACCACAGAGATCATGCAATTTTATGGGTTGATAGTGTTTATACATAAAATTCCCTGGTAAGGAAGTGGTAATCCTGAAAGTTAATTTTGGTTATGTCTAAAGGAAAATATATTAGAGCAGCAACAAGTGAGTATTTTTTTTCTGTGGTTTATTTATTTACAATAGAATCCGAAAGAAGTTGCACAGATTTAAGATTCCCCTGGTTAAGCATTGCATACCTTCAATTCCAAAATATCACTGTTGGCTGAAAATTGCATTCAGAAGCAAACACATTATCGTCTACTCAGGTTTAACCATAACTGGACCAATCTATCAAAACAAGTGATTTCCACAAACGAAACCAGTCATTGCCTGAACCTTTTGTAATGGCTGTTTTGTCATGTAATTTTCTAAACTGCTTAATCCAGACCAGGGAAATAGGGGGTGCTGGAGCCTATCCCAGCTAGTATGGCGCACAAGGCAGGACAGGGCCTCATTCAGCATAATCAACTTGCTTAACCTGCATGTCTGTGGACAGTGGGAGGAAAAACCCCACAGACACAGGGAGAACAGGCAAACTCCACCAAGGAAGGACCTAGGACACAAACCCTGTGAGGCAGCAGTGCTATCATTGTGCCACCTTGCCGCCCATGGCTGGGTTGATTATTATGAATAACATACAAGCAATAATTATAAACTTGCTTTCAATCCTTTGAACATGATTTGTAAAATACCCTAACTTAATGACTTTGTTTTCTCTCTAATATAATAAAAAATCTTGGGATGAAATGAGACTAATCCTGCAACGAGATTTGACTGTTTGAAGAGACTTCAAAGATGGAGACTTTTACCATCAGATTCTTTCAAGTCACGCCATACTTACAACTAGTTTCAAACAAGACTACGGTCATCATGTGCATTCCGGCACTTAACCTGGACAGACATTAATCCATTTAAGGGCTTCCTAATAAACACACACACACACACTTCTGAACATCCAGTTTAGAATCACCCATTCATCTAAATATGGCAGCGATAAATGATGAAGTCAAACGAATTTACGCGAAAATTGTCGATTGGTTACACGACAAATTGATTTAATGCATATCAATAGACTATGCTGAAGCAGTTGGTGGTGATCGTGTGGAAGATGAAAGCATCAATTTACAATATATAGAATATTTACAAGCGTTAACACTGTCCGGTCTTCCACCAGCCGAATTACTGTTGCATCGTAATGTTATTGCTTAATTTATGTATCCTATGCAATGGAACAAGATTAGTTGTATTAAAAATTGGTCAAACAATTCTAACATGTAAAATTTTAACAGGTGACAAGAAAGGTAATGTAGTACATGTTCCGAGGATAACATTAGACACCAAAGGAGATCTTGATATGCCATTTTTATTAAAATGTTTACAGTTTCCTGTGAGAATAGCTTTTGGTATGACAATTAACAAATCACAAGGACACACATTTGAAAAAGTCAGTTTATTTATTAGAGAGAAAGAAACAATATTCACTCATGGGCAGTTATACATTGCATTGTCACAATGTAAGTCCAAACACAGAATCAAAATTCAATGTGATCTTGAAGAAAAGTTAATTCCAAGTATTGTTTTACTTGATGTTTTAAAGTAAATGAAAATAATGCATATGTAACAATTCCCATGAAAATAACAATCTCTTTAAATTGTATATCCGGTTAGCCAAACCTGGGGGTTGGCAAGCGAAGCGAGCAGGTGGCAAAGCCCCCTAGTAAATTAATATAAGATTATAATGAGTACATCTCATTTCTTGCCTAAAGACCAATTCAAGATCCCCAGTTAGAAAAAGCATGTGTGTAAATTATTTGTAAAATTTAACTCAAGTTTTACTTGATATACAGATGATTGGAAAAGCTGATTGATTTCCCCTAGCAAGAGATAATCCTAGAGATTTTAGAGTAGTTACTTGTTCTTAGATAAACACATTGCCAGTGCACCAGCATGCTCTTAGGCATTAAAATGTTTTACACTAATGACTTCTGTATAAAGTTCTTAATCATATTGAACCATGTGTTTTTCAGTAAGTAGCAACAAAGATTAAAAGATGTTTGATTTATTTTTCAGATTTCTTTGGAAATGACCAGTTGTTTCTGGTACTAGAATTTGAATTTGGAGGGAGTGATCTTGAAAACATGCAAAAAAAAGTAAGTTGATATTTTGGAGTATTAGGCTTGCTTTTAATTTGAAGAGGGGGCTCTCCTTTCGATTAACCTATATAAGCTGCAAAGTGAAGAAAGCCACCTTATTGTTTTTCAGTTTTGCTGGTAAGCTTTATACAGCACTTGCAATGTTTTAAATGATATTTAATGTATATTAGCCGAATATTCGAAAAAGTATAGCAGTAGTGAAGAGCATTATCCATACATGTTGAGGCTAGTAATAGAAAACTGTAAGCTGAGGACCTCTTCTTGAAAATAATTTAGGTGCTGTTTTGATTCGGTAGTAATTTCATAATCACTGTGAAGGACTTCTGTCTTAAAGGTTTGCTCAGTGTGTCCTTGATAAGATTCTCACAAAGCTGCAGATACAGTATATGCAGTGGGCGTAGTTTTTGGTTGTTTTAAAATAGCATTTTATACAAATGGGGGCTTGATATTGCTTAACTAAATGGCTGTCACTTAAATCTTGTCAATCAATGAAAACCGTGAACATTTCCAATGTGTATCTCCAACAGATTTTCACTGGTAAATTTTTTAGACTTGGTTTTATGACCCACTTTCAGAGTCTTTTTAAATGAATGATATTAGGCTGCCTTTAGTGTTAGATATGCCCTTTTGATTAGTCTTCATAGTATAAATTATCCACCCATCTTCCAAACCCACTTATTATCACTAGTTCAGCCAGCCTGCATTGTTTTTGAACTGTGGGAGAAACTGGAGCACCAGGAAGAACATGTTAGCTATACACGAGGAGCACCTTGGATGTGAACCCTGGTCTCCTTGTTCTGAGTCAGCAGCATTACCACTAGCTCACTGTGCCATCCTGTATAGATTATAATACCTGTAATCCCTGTTAGTCAAAATTACAGTCCATGATGAAAATGCACTTGACTTGATCAGATATATAAAGGCTTCTTTAAGGATTGTATGGTACCTACAGCCCTTGATGTGAAGTAACATTATTTCTGTCTTGAATACGCTTATTTCTTGTTTCGTGAAGTTTGAAGGTACAATTTTTTTTTTTAATTGCTTCAAAACTTTAGGATGTTACTAGACTTTTACACAATCGGCATTAAATACAGTAATTGCATCTAATCATCATTGAAATTTAGGTATGTTAAATGTGCCATGATGATTCTTTGCCTTAATTAAATACCATCATCTGATATCCCACTGAATTTTCAGTGTTTACAATTTATATGGGATTTTAGATTAAACCTACAGGGATATATATCAATGTGGTCTAAATGGTCTTATTTTAGTTATTTTTACTGAAATATTTTAAAGTGTCTCTAAATATAAAAAGTATTCCTCATGTTTTCATTTTTTTTAGCTGCCTTCACTGATTACAGCAAAGAGTATTTTGCATCAGGTTACTGCAGCCTTAGCTGTGGCTGAACAGGCTTTTTGTTTTGAACACAGGTAGGAAAAAATATTAAATTGCACAAATTAATATCTATTTTTCAGAAATGATTTACTTTCTTTAATTATATGTAAAAGTCAAGGCTTCCATTTTGAAAGTAGGAACTATATTAACAAGTTTACTTTTGAAAATCAATTGGTAATTTCTATGATATCGATAGAAGATTCTTCAACATTATTTGCCGCCAGATTGCATTAGGAAGATATTGTAAATGGTTTGGTAGACCAGCAAACTCACTTTTCCTTGCTGTCATCTTTTGATTTGGTTATCAAAGTGAGGTTTTTACTGCATCACTCAAACCTGAGCAATCTTTGACTGCACTCTTTAATAAAACGCCTCTCGGACAAAGTGAAATTCCTTAGCCAGCTAAGGGGTGAATTTCACTGTGGAACTGCTCGAGTGGTCCTCTGTTTGTTTGTCCGATAAGGCATTATCAATCAAAAGAAAAGGATTCAGTTGATTGTGCATCCTAGGCACATAAGGTGTAAGTCTCTGGCTGTTTCATCTCACAGGGCCTCATTTATAAGATTTGTGTGGTGGACAGAGTGAAAATATTTGTTCAACAAATTTTTTTGATTTATAAAATCTTGTGTACACACCTTTGTATGCAGTGTACCTCTATAAATGACGAACATCTTGTAAATGTGCATACATGAATGCTCCTCAAATCCAGCCCAGTTGCCATCCTGAAACAACCATGTATGAACCATGCTACTCAGCCTCACATATATATGGGGATATCTATCTCCAATGGTCACTGTAATAAACCCTCAAACTTCCACTCTTAACATGGGTGAACCTGGAAAAAGGGTGACCATCCCAGCAGTGCTTCAGCAGTCGGTAGTTAATAGTAGAATGGCCAGACTAAAGCCACTCTTGAGTAAAAGGCATATGCTAAACGGTCTAAAGAACTCTGGGACCATGTGGAAAAATATTCACTAGTCTATTGAAACAAAAAATGAAGTGTTTAGGCAGAACTCCAAGCAGTATGTCTGGTGAAAACCAGACAATGTTCCTTACTTGCCTAATACCATCCCTGAGTTGAAGCATGGTGGTGGCAACATCATATCATGGGAGTGTTTCTCAGTGGCAGGGACAGGAAGACTTGTCAGAATTATTGGAAGGTTTATGAGCACTCTGGAAAAGGTTTTTTCAAAAATCTCTATATATTTGGCTGCATTAAACATATAGCCAAGACAACACTGGAGTGACACGGGTACAAGTCTCTGACAGTTCTTGAGTGGCCTAGCCAAAGCACAGACTTAAACCCCCTTGAACATTTGTGAAGAGACCTGAAGATGGCAGTTTAAATCTAATGGATCTTGAGAAGATCTGCCTGCAAGAATGAAATAACCTGGTCAAATCCAGGAGTGCAAACCTTGTAGAGACTTGCCCAAGAAGACTTAAAGCTATAACTGCTACCAAAAAGACTTCTACAGAGTACCTATATTAATACTTCTATGAATGAGAAATGTCAGTTTTTGAATAACCTTTCTGAAAAACATGTTTTCTCTTTGTCGTCATGAGTTGCTGAGTATACACTAATGAGTAAAAATTGCAAGTTTATCCATTAAAAGTTATGCGTACTTTATTTTGAGATTTAAGATGAAGAGGTCTGACTACTTCCTGAACCCAATGTACATGCTTACCTTTTCTCTAATATTTGTATTATGAATAAATTGTATTCTCCTTAATGAAGCAAGTGTTGAAGAGTAGTCTGTACAGCTCACAAAACAGAACTTGTGTTAATTTATTAACAGCACTTTTCTGAAATTGTAATCCCAGCTAAAAAATTATTCCATGTTTTCAAAGTTGTTCTGGTTATTCATAGATTTTTCTAATACAGTATTTGCTACTGAACTGATATTAAATTCTGCTGATTGAGGAAGCCTGTAGTTCTTTAAAGGGATCTTCAATATTTTTATTGAAAATATTATGGGTTAACACATTTCTTCCACTAAATGACACCAAGTCTAAAGTTTGTAATATCGCCCAGTGCTAAGGTTACTGGACGATATTCCCTATTGACAGTTCTTTTTGTCAGTTAAAAAATGGGGGCTCTCAACCTGTGAACAGCCCACACTAGCTCATAAATGTTACTAACCCATTCGCAAATCATTTGCTCATTCCTCCTCACATTTCTATCTAGTGGATGTTTAACACCACCTTATATGTACCATAATAATAAATAATGATTTGTGTGTCTTGTCTTTGTCTCCCGTTAGGCAATCACTATGTCAGAACTTTTTTTTTCCTTTTTATGATGCTTTTAAATGGTTATAAGAGATCATTCAATATATATATATTTTTACTTGATATAAAATATTTCAATTGCTTAACTCCCCTTAAATGATTTGTTTTGTTGAACAGAGATTTACATTGGGGAAATATACTTGTGAAGAAAACCAACAATGTGAAAGAAGAATACATGTTGAATGGAACTAAACGCAATTTAATAACTCACGGCTATCATGTGAATTTAATAGACTACAGTCTGTCTAGACTGGAAATAGGTTAGTCGCTCAATACCTAATGCAAGTTCAGATTAATTAATTAACTCATATTTGAAACACATTTTCCACTGAATGTATATAGTTATAACTTTATCCAAGTACAGGCAATTGAAGACTTCATGGTTAGTGACTATTTATGTTAGCAAACATTGTTCCTGAAATAAAGCTCTTAGCATTATTGATAAAGTTATGATTTTGATACTTTTTAATAACTTGTAGCTTAGTGCCAGCAGTGTGGTAGAATACACATTAAGGCCAAAGTTGTGATGCTTGTATTTAGTAGATGGCTTATGGCCATTGCTTTTTTTTGTTTTTATAGTATATGTGTGATGGATCAGTTTGAATTAAAATACAATGCAAGTAGTAAGCAGAGTAGTTTTAAACATTTGTTGTGTACAAACTGGCAGCAGTCACCATTTTTGTCAGCATGTTTTAAAAGAAGGCAGAAATGTTATACACATAACTGCACTTTGTTTACTGTTAAACATTTTATAAAGAAAATTGAAAATCGGGTGTTTCTAACTCAATATGTTCATTCCATAGATGGTTTAACAGTTTCTTGTGATATTTCATCTGATGAAGCACTTTTTATGGGACAAGGAGACTATCAGTTTGACATTTATAGAAAAATGAGGGAAGAAAATAAGTAAGTGTTGAACATTTTTAAGTCTATTCTTTTGAATTATTTAAGTTGGACATTTAATTTTAAAATGATGTACTGTACATAGTTATTAGTGTATTAGTTGAGGTAAAATATAACTGTAATGGTGCTGACTCTTAATTTCCAGGTTAATGAATACCGTATATACTTGCGGATAAGTTGGGACTGGATTTTACCATATAATTTCTCTCATTTTATAATGTCGGTCATATACAAAGTAAGTTGAATGCGGAAAACTCACGCTATTGGTACAAGAGATTATGATATGCTAACGCCCACCTGAGAGAGTAACCACGGAGCACACTGCCTTTTTTTTCTATGTGGGTGCAGCAATATGTTGTATCAGTGCGTCCTCCTAACCTCTCTCTGTATTGTGCCTACGTGACCACACGGTGATACCCAAACTATTCTGAAGCGACATTTGCACTGTTTTGTGTTTTTTGTATCTCACACCCTCATACACTTTTATCGTAAGAGCATCCCTTATCTATGATGGAGCGTTCGATCACAAGAAAATATGAAGCTGGTTTTAAATTAAACGTCATTGAAGTGGCAAAATAAAATTGGTAACTGCGCTGCTTCAGCAAAGTTCAATGTGTCTGAGAAACTGATGCGAGATTGGAGGAGGCAAGAAGATGTAAAAACGGGCATATAAGTTGGGGTCTGATTTTATGTTCGATTTTTTGGGTTTCAAGACCCAACTAATACGTGAGTATATACGGTAGTAATTGCAAAAAATATGCAGCTCCTTCCTTTAATGTCTCATGAAATTATAAAATGATACATTTAAATTTTGAATACTTCTGTTTTATTCAACATTTCTAAATGTGAAGTGCTGAAATTACAGCTGCAAGATCTAAAGTGAATTTAAATGAGAAAAAGAAAAAAAAACCTGAAGAATCCCTTAGTTTTTCGGACTGATAACATCTGCATTTGCAGTGAACTTTCTTTTTAGAAATCTCCATGGTCCAGTGTGGGTGGAGGCAGTTTTTGCTACGTCATCAGAAATGTGCTGCCATGTCTGCACTGGCTCTTTTCAAGGATTTCCATTGATCTTCAATGTGATTCAAGTGCAGGCTTTGGTTGCTCATGTCTGAACCATGTCTTAGTCAAGGGATAATGTTCATTTTTCTGTTCTTTAGAGTTTGCTTCCCGTAATTTAATTCAAACAATGACAACATTGAATGCTACCATAGAGACGTTACTACAGTGCCATATTCATTTGTCTGCTTATTTCTAAGAAGCATTTCTTAATAAGGAGACCAGTTCTTTGCATTTGTATCTGCACTGCTAATGCTAATAATCAGCATTTGGATACCCTTAAGGTAGCAAACTGTACAGAAAAGGGTAAACTAAAAGGAAATTAGGCAAAGAAACGTAAGAATATAAGCAATGGAAAAAACATAAATACGTATGAATTTCTTAGAAATAGGCCAGATAACTCGTCAATGAGAGCAATTTAAAGTAGGAATGGTGCACCGATATTGAAATTGATTGGAATAAAAACCTACAGCCTTGAGGGTCCCCCAGAACTGGACCTGAAAACAATTACCGTGGCTCTTTGGTTTGCTTCTTCTGCTTATCCCAGCATATTACAGCCAAAAAAACTTTCAAGGAAATCTTTAGGAACAGTGGATTTGAATTAGAGCGAATAAGAATCACTTCAGACGTTAAGTGAAGGTAAGCAATCCATCTACTTGACTTGGAATGTGATTGGATAAATCGGAATACAGATGTAAACCTCTTTCCTAAAATCACTCATGCACATTTCAGGGAAAAGGCGTCTGTCATGAGTTGTCAGTTTCAGCCATTACATAAACAAATGTTGAAACTTTGTGGAGACGTTCTGGTATCTACTGGAGTGTATATTGCTTTATTTAACCGTAAGTCATTTGTTACCATCCTGATCAATCCAGCTCAGGGTCCTGGGAAGGCAGAGACTGGCAGCGATTTGTGTGTATTGCAAGTCCATCTCTTTGTTATTTTGGTTCACCTGCACTGTGTAGTTATAACTAACCATGATGTGTGAATGAGTGCTAAATATTTACAGTGTGTCCTTTACAGCACCTCATGTCCACAAGACAGCTGCATTAAGCAAACTGAGACTGCCATGCAGCTGCTTTATAGCGCCCCATGTTTAGGGCTTTACCCACACATAGACAGCTGCCTCGAGCAAACAGACGTGCTAGCTTGGCATAAGCTGACCACACAGTTGTCTTCAGACCTGAGCATCACTCCGCACATGTGCCTGCTCTCTGCTCAGCTTGTTAAAGTTGTCCCTCCTTGGCCACTAACCCCTGTGGGAATATGGCAGTCGACAACACAAGGTGCTCTTAGCACTATACTTTGGCCCACCCAAACAATGTAAACTTTATTTTAGTATAAAGCATTAGTACCAAAATGGGAAATATATTTTAAGAGTGATGTTGAAAGATATTTATGATGATGATACTGAGTCGCTTCAAGCCTGGGTAAGCTGCTGAAGTGTTTCTTCAGTCTGCAGAGGTTTGTATTTCGCCAAGTTCAGTGGGAACACAAAGATGTTTTGTTGTCTGTTTCTGTGCAGCTTGCCTTCTAAACTTGAGGGTATCTGTCCATGTGGAATTAACAAAGAGATCAGTAATTATTTGTCATGTTTACATTATTAACCCAAGTAGTTTTCCCAGGCTGTGCTAATCTTAATCACACCAAGCTGATAAGGAAGGTGGTTTTATTATTTTTCACTTTCCAAAAAAAATGCATCTAACAACCCAGAAACCTCTCTAAAAGAATAATTGTAAAAGAGTTTAAATCAGTGCCTAGTAGTGTACACTATATATCATTTAAAGAGGCAAAGCATCAATTAAAGATTTTAATACAAGAGTCGGTTTGAATGACAGTCCAGTTGGAGAAGTTTAATGCATTAATCAGCCTTAGTTTTATTGCGGTTTGTTCAGTTTAGACATGTTGGTATTTTTATTTTGTTGCAAATCACCATGCCAAAAGCAGTACTTGTCGGATTCGGATTGCGGGCTCCTCTCATCTTAATGTACTGTGCTCTGAGCCGCGCGAGGAAGTGCCTGCAAAGCAAGGGCTGGGCGGCCAGGAATCCCGCTGGGTCTCCGGTGTGAGCCGACATGGCTACCCGTTGCACAGCCACATGTGTATAAACTATGAACAGCCTCATTGTCAAAACTGGTAGCTTTTATTATCCATATTAGTTTTGCCCTGCATTTACCTACACCGTTATTTGTATATAGACAATTGATCTTCAATTTGTACAAACCTTTAAAAGAAAGGTATTTTTATATTTGTACACAATGGTTAGAATTTAGATGTGACTGACATTTCCTAAAAACAGCACTGCAAAATGGAACTTATTTTTTTTTTGGTGTACTAAATGACGTATGTTTGTTTCTTACAGTAACAGCTGGAGTGAATACCACCCTCACAGTAACGTCCTGTGGCTGCATTACTTAACAGACAAATTGCTTCACTTAAACTACAAAACAAAAGCCCGAACGTCTGCACTAAGAGCTCTGAAAAAAAGTATTGAGCAGTTCTACCAAGATGTCCTCAAATACGAGTCGGCAATGGATGTCTTACAGCACAGTAGCCTTTTCCAGGAAAGCCAATAAAACGGGCACTCGATGCAGCGCAGCTTTTCTCTGCTCATTAAAAAAAATTGGGCCCATATTATGTAGTACACAAATGCTTTTTCTTTGTTGTTAATTTTTATTTTCATCATGGGTAAAATGCCGTGCTGATACTAACGGGTCTACTGTCCAGTGTAAATGTCTTGTATACAGTAATTAAATATTTTTTATAGTTTTAATTTGAGGTTTATTTTTATTAAATTATCCAACCTCCTTATTTTCATAATTGTTTCATTAATAAGTCATTTTCATAATCATATTTGGTTTATGTTTTAACCCTTTACAGTACTTCATGTATTACCGACTTTGATATTGTTACTAATATTTTATACAGTTGTTTTATAGATTTTTAAAGTGCTGGCCTTGTTTTATATTTTTAAAAGTATGTTATTTTGAGGTTAAATTATTAATAATTAAGAGCTGGTTAAATATATGATCATGAGAAAGGACACACACCGCATGATTTTTTTTTCCTCTAAATATGGACATAAGATTTCATTTAAAAAGTACAGACAACAGTATGTAATAACAAAGAAATTTTGACTTTTCAGTAATTTATTCAACGAAAACTGAATAGATATGCTATCTCTGTCTGTGGAAAAGCACATCCACCCCAGGCTCTACTAGCTTGGCGCCCCCTAAAGGTGGGACTGGGACAGAGGTTTTCCCCACTCCTCCACTCAGAATGCTTTCAGCTGTGTGATGTTTGAGGGATGTCTTGTGTTTCAGACTCCTCCACAACCTCTCGATTTGGACTCTGACTTGGCCATTCCAAAACTTTCCTTTCTTTTCAGCCATCCTTTGGTGGATGTACTGCTATGTTTGTGGTCATTGCCATGTTGCAAGATGGTCTGACATTATCCTATAGCACCGTCTGGCACAGAGGAGGATTCTGTGATGGTCCAGTGGCTTTACTGTCATACCATCCATATGCCGTACTGTGGCAGAAAGTAACATTCCCCATAATAAATGATAATAGGTAAGTGAGTAGAGTAATACCAGATTGAGAACATGTACTGATGGTGTGTTGCTGCACTCCTCACACATGGAGTCCCCGGGATGGTGACCCTAGTACATTGGGCAACACCACAGCACCACACTGGGACAGTTTGATTTTTTTTTTTTCTTTTCTTATGGCGTCTGGAGTGCCAGTCATGCCACCAACCCCAGGTTTTCCCTGTAAGTTGGAGGACCTGCTTGCTGGGCTGGATGCCGATTAACGTCACACCCAGGACGAAGCAATCGCAGGTCACGGGCCCAATGAAGTAGAGTCACAATAATTAATAAATAATAAAAACCAGTAGTAGTAACAAGTGTAACAAACATACTGCATATAAATAATCTACTGGGAGCAGATCAGAGGACTGGGGGCCAGCCCTGAGTTCAGAGTCTGAACAGCTAAGGGGTAGAAAATGTTGCTGAACTGGTTCAGATGCTACAGTACTGTCACCAAATAAAAACTGGGACAAAGAGACCGTCGGAGGGGTGGGAGCAGGTGTTCACAATGCTGTAGGCTGTGCGGATGCATGGCTTTCTACTGTAAAGGTGTCTTTAATGGGGGGCACTGAGCTCTCAATGATCTTCTCTACTGTATGCACTGTCTGTTGTTGGGCCTTAAGGTCAGAAACAATGCAGTTCCCAAATGAGAGAGTGATGCAGAAAGTCAGAACACTCCCTGTACAATGAGGTGAGAAGGGCGGTGGGCATAGCCCGGCCTCCTTCAGCCCCAGAAAGAAGTGGAGACGCTGCTGCGCCTTTTTGGCTATGGCGGTGATATTAATTGACCAAGTAATGCTGGCTACCCGGTGCACGCCAAGGAATTTGGAGCTCTTGACCAATTCCACTGTAGAACCCTTAATGTGCAGTGAAGTGTCTGTTGCACCAGTCTGCCGTTCTCCATTCTATAAGTAGACTTGTCTCAATTGCTGATGAGACCCATCATCCTTGTGAAGGTGTTAGAGCCATATGCAGCCAGACAATCATGAGTGAACAGAAGTGGGTTGAGCACGCAGTCCTGGTGGCACCAATGCTCAGCGTGATGGTACTGGATTTGGCGTTTCCAACACAGACTGTCTGGGGGTCTCTCTGACAGGATGTCCCAGAACTTGTTGCACAGGGAAGTGTTGTAGTCTAGAAGGGATGATGGTGTAGAAAGCTGAACTGAAGTCAATGAAAAGCGCTCTAGCCTAACTGTCTCTTGTTCAGATGGGATAGGGCAGATGAAGAGCAGACAATATGGCATCTTCAGTGGAGCAGTTTGGGTGATAGGCAAGCTGGAGGGGGTCAGGTGATGTGGGAAGTTCAGCTTTCAAGTGGCTCAAGACTAGTCTCTCGAAACACTTCATGATGACCGGAGTGAGTGCTTTGGGACGATAGACATTGAAGCAAAAGACAAAGGACTGATGGTGGCCGGGGTTTTGAAATGCTTGGAATGACTGCCTACCTCCGGGAAGATGTCTGTAAAGTACTTGTTCTTCCAGAGGATGAATGGACTTGCATGGTATGTCATTAAGGACATCAAATCATTGGTAGAAGTTATTTGGAACATCCTGAAGGGAGGAGGCATCTCCACAGCAGACAGGTCTATGATAGCTTGGATTCTGTGCCACATGTGCTGTGTGTCTCTGATGTCCTGAAAGTGGCTGTGATCGTCTTAGCATACTCTGCCCTGAGGTAGTTTGCCCTCACTATCCTGAGAGCCACATTGTCATCTTATTGTTGGCGTTTAGCAGTGCATGAACTTCCAGTGTCAAGTTCTGGTGGTCTTTGAGACAGTGCACTTGATGATGCTTGTTCCTCTAAGATGATACGTGCAGGGCTGAAACAGCTCCCTCCAGCCACACTATGGATTTATTGAGAGTTGGTTTGCACCGTTTAAGCAGTGCATGAAGGAAATGATCAAAAAAACCAAGACGTGTAAGTTGTAAGGCTTTGTAAGTATTGCTAGAGTTTGTAAGCACAAGATCCAGTTTGCTGTCTGTCCTTGTCCTTGCGCTCCCTCCGACGAAGCCAATGCAGATGGGCATGAAAACAAAACTTGATTCAAATACGACAGTAATGCAGGACAACCACATAATATCCACACAGGCAAACAGTGACAGTGATGACAGACAAACAACGGTCCTCCTTCTCTGTTTAGCTGGCTCTCTTTTAAAGTTCCTGCCGGCCCTTCTTGTCCCCAGCAGCCCCTGTGCTCGTTGCAGACATCCAATGAGGGCAATACCCTTCAGGGCAGCTGGGAAATGAAGATGCACTGCTGCAAATTTCCTTGGATGGCTTGGCCTGGACAAGTTGGCAGTTAATTTGAAACCTTCTCCATGCGTAGATGATCTCCGGGACAGCTGAATGGTTGGTTTTCAGTTTTTTTTGGAGATTCTTTCTAAATCCCATCCCAGACCCCTAGGAATCTATAACCTTTCTGAAGGCCTCAGAGAAGTATTTTGATCTTGTCTTGGTGATAACATGCACTTCAATAACAAAGAGCAAACCAAAGTAAACATCTAACATTTAAATCAGACAAGACTCTCTCTTCCTCCATCTGGAGAAGCAGGGTAGCATGATGAGAATATTGGTTTTTTTGACTTCTCTAGAGTATTCAACACCATACAGCCCAAACTACTGGGTGAGAAGTTCCAGTCAATGAGGGTTGATTCTAACTTTGGGTCCTGGATAACGGACTACTTAAGTTTCAGACCACAGTTTGTGAGGCTTACAAACTGTGTATCTGACATGGTCATAAGACACGTTGGGGTCCCACAGGGAATGGTACTGGCTGCTTTCGTGTTTACCCTGTAGGCCTTTAGACTTTCAATACATTACTGAATCATAGCAACTACAGAAATGTTCTGATGCTACTGCTGTAGTTGGTAGCACCAGCAATGGACAGGAGAATCAATGCAAGAAACCTGTGGAGGTCTTTGTTGAATGGTGCAAATCGAACCACCTACACCTTAACATCAATAAGAAAAATGAGATTATACTTCAGGAACATCAAGCCCAACTCTGCTCCCTGTTCTCATTGGTGGTGAGGACATACAAATGCTTTGAGGGTGGATCTGACCAACAGGCTTGAGTGGAGTACCAACATGGAGGTTGCAGACAGAAAAGTATAAAGTCATCTCTATTTCCTGATGAGGCCAAAGTCATTTGATGTATACAAGCCACTCTTACATGTTTTCTATCAGTCTGTAGTCTTCTGGGAAAATGGCATGAGTGTGGCCTATGGCAACAGACTAAACTGACTGATCAGAGAGGTTGGTTCTATCTTGGAAATCAGTTTGGACTCACTGGAGGAAGTGGTATAAAAGTCATCACTGAGGAAGCTGCAGACTATCCTGGACAATGACTCTCACCCCATATATGAGATTTTAACTAAATAGAGGAGCGCATTCAGTAATAGACTAAGACAACTGCATTAGTCCCAGGAGCCATATGTGAGATCATTTCCACCCTCAGCCATCAGGCTTTATAATGAGTCACCTCACTTTTCTGGTGGTCTCGTTCCCTGTGTGCTGCATCATACTGAACTTCTCTAGCAGACACGATTAGACAAAGGTAGGCAATTGCCTTGGGCCCTCCAGCTACCAAAGGCCCCATAAAACACCTCAAACTTATGGTTAAAAATGGTTGTTTTGTTTTTATCTGCTTTTTGCCTATTAATTTTGTCTTTCAAAAAATGTTTATGCTAAAATGTCATCAAAATGCCTACTCAAGAATGGCTCAGACCCCACTGCTAGATTGCTAGCGACTAGGAGCTGCCAGCAGTGCCATCCCAGGTTGCTGAAGCGATGCTGCTGCTACATGCAAGACAACCTTCCAGGATCCTGCGACTTCAACTGGATGTGGTAATAGAACTGAGAAGGTAAAAGAACTGAGGAAGATAACAGTACTGATAATAATAAACAGCTAGTAAGTAGCAGTCACCTTGCTGACCAACTTGAAGATGACCCAGTGCTCTGGCCAAAACAGCTGTTGGATAAAGAGCACTGCTCCGTGCAGAGGGTCCATTTCAGGTCAAGGACAGAATTTATACAAAAAATCAAGAGGGGCACAGATTAACAAGAGGTAACTATCACGTGCAGATGAGGAATGGAGAAAAGATAAGCAGGTCAAGACTATAAGAAGACCATAAACAACTTTTATCAGAGAGCCTGCTGGAAAACAAAGGTAAATGATGGCAACCAATGACAGATCTTCCATCTGTACTCGCTGAATAGATAAAATACAGTGTTATCGCACAGAGGTCATATTGTCCCATGTCTCTATTTGCTGTAGGCCCCAAAATGACTAAATCCGCCCCAGATCTGAATAGACAATGACGTTTTGTGCATTATGCTAAGCCAATGACATCTGGTATTGTGAAAGTGTAACTTCTAAGTATTGTGACAGATAGGGGGCGCTATCGTCCTCTTGAACCCTCAGACTCCAGACACCAGGTAAAAGTCCAAATGTTGACTTTATTAATACACAACAGTGCACAAAGCACCCTCCTCTCCACAATACTCATTACATTAACCAATATACAATCAATAAACTCCACCACTCCCAGACGCATTGCCACCCATCCACCCAGCTCAGCTCGCCATCTGAGGATTTCCCACAGTCCTTTATAGTCCTTGACCTGGAAGTGTTTCGCTCCTTCTGTCCAGGTGACTAGGAACACTTCCGGGTCAGATGAAAAGTCCTTTTTCTTCACCCCAGAAGCACGTCATTCTTCTTGCCCATGTGACTCAGATGTACTTCCGGGGTGTTGGGCAAATATTCTTTGCTCCTCCCTGCAGCTCCATCTAGTGGCCCCTGTGGTATCCAGCAGGGCTGAGGATGAAAACTCCATTGTCCATAATTCCCTGCTGGAATTCGGGGCACCTCTGTGCTGCAGGGAGAACTCCATCTTGCGGCCTGCGGGTATTGGCCGGGGTGACTGGCCGGCCATAGACCACAGTATGTTCAATTCTAATCATTTTGCACTTAGTAAATTCCTATACTTTGTTAATGTACTTACAGATACTTCATGTCATTTGTGTATTTGTACCTTTTTAGCTAATCTAAGGCTATTATAATTCTTGTTATATGTGCCTTTTTGTCTGCTACTGTAACCCTGTTCAAGTTCCTTCAAGATATCTATCTATTATAGTGCCTTTCATTATCTATCTATCTATCTATCTATCTATCTATCTATCTATCTATCTATCTATCTGTCCAGCATTTTCACCTGATCTAGTGCACGTGATTCTAATCTGAGGTATTAATAAATGTAGGTGTGTACAAATTAGAGGCCATTATAAGTACTAAGGTGGAGTTCCCTGAACTTTCTAGTAGTAAACTGAAGTTTCTTGAAAATTAGAGTATTAAGGAGGCCTTTCAAGAACATCAGAAGACAGAAGTCTCAGCAGAAACAAAAGGAAAGATGGTGCAGAGCCTGCAGTTGCCACCGTTGCCAAAACATTCCTCAACGTCTGACAAATCAAAACTGCAGAGCTGAAATTGAAGGATCTGGTAACACAAAGAACGGCATCCTTCATTGATGTTCTTATGGAAAAAGGCAAAGCAAGGCCTCGGTCCTTTGTCAAGAATCCACCAAAGCAGCGGACAGATGATCCAGCTTTCAACAAATTTTGCGAACTGTCGGCATGCATGACAGTAGCGAGTGACACAGTCTCACTGAAAAGTACAATGGCATACCAACGAAAGACGAGGAACAGAAACCGTCTGTTGTTCAGCTGGTCACAAACCACTGCAAGACTTTTCCATCTTTACCAAAGACAGTGTTAATGTTGCAGACCTGCTAGTGTGTAACAGTTCAGATGCTGTAAAAACTGCGAAAGGTAGTGAATTTTAAATGTTGTTTACTTTCCGTAACATTTTGAGTGTGTTATAAATATGATAAAGAATAATACCAGTCTTGTGCTATTTTTTTAGACCACTCTATCTAGTGTTCACAAATGTTAAACAAGGAACAACATTTCATGGGTAGTGCTTACTTTTTCAGGGCTGTACGTAAAGAAGGACTCAAGACGTGGATGGGACTGGCGAGCTTTGCTAGCTTGAACGGCCTGCTCTCGTGCTTCTGCATTGTTCTCATGTTCTAAAGGTTGTGCAGTAATATCTTTCATTTGTAGACTATATTCAGAATAGTTTTTTTGTGTACGCTTAAATTTTGAGCAGTAAAACAGGTCTTTCAATGTGGGGATGTGGGTTTAGTCATGACAAAGATGTGGGGACTGAAACTATTTGAGGAAAGAAGGCCATGCTTCAGGACCTCATAAAGATGGAATTGGCTTGCTTAACACGTTCACGATGAATCTGTTTAAGTAGTTGGTGACTGTTGTTGAACTGTTAAACAAAGTATTGAAATGTATGCTGGTTCTAGAAGAAGCAGCCATTACTTTAAACTGATTTGGTTAAAAAAAAATTATATAAAAATCACGAAAACAGCATGCATTACATAAACTAAGATATCCCTAAACTCTGCCGTGCTGGAGTCTAACAGATCAGAGATGTAAATCCTTGAGTAATCCTAATGTACTTTACATTCTTCATTACAAAGTTTCCCAGTATTCCAGAATATTTAGTTGACAAAGTGGGCAATGGCCTATTCTGCTAAACGTCTAGTGGCACACAAGGCCTGTTCAATCAGCAGATTTAACGGAGATTCTGAAAGCAATTAGTAAGCCCACCTGAAATTCCAGAAGGGATACTAAACATTTTGGTCAGCACTGTTCTTCATCTGATAACAAAGATCAGTGCATCAGAACTGAGCTGACACCTCTGCAGAGACTCCTTCAGACAAGAAGGCTCCCACATGGATGTTCATTTTTGGTTTGTAGCCGCAAACGGAACTCTACTTGGATGCAATGGGCAAAATAAGGAAACAGGGCACCTACAATCGACCACTGGCTTGATCCAATCAGCAAAGGCTACATTATCCTTCAAAACAAGCTGCATTCATCTCTCCATGGCTCCTGGGGTGAGCTAAGGGATGATGGATGATCTGTTCTCTTTGGAGACCTGAAAGCTGACAATCCACTCTCTTCGAGATTAGAAGCCATCCTCTCTCTGTGGAGCAAACACACTTTGGCATGGAAACTACTCTCCATACAGCTTTAGAGCTGGACACCCTGAACTGGCACTAAGATCCACTCTGCCAAGCCAAGCTCTGTGTCAGCAACTGAGTCCAGTCTGAGGAGACTGAAAAGCAGCTATACCCCATGGCTTCAGAAGAGGTCATCCATCTGAAGCTAAGAATGTTCGGGCCTTGTTAGTTTAGGAAAATCTCGAGTTGTTGCTGGAAGAGGTGTTGGTGAGGCCAGCAGGGTGCACTTACCCTGTGGTCTGAATGTGGATCCCAATGTCCTAGTACACAGTCAAGATGTGGTTATAAAAGACCCCTGAGTTTCCTTCGTAAAGAGTAGGGTGTTTCCAGACAGCTAAATTGCCCACCACGGCCTAGCCGTTCTGGCCCACTAATTATCCCCATCTCTAACTGGCTCTCTCCCTCACCACTTCACCACCTAACAGCTAATGTGTGGTGATCATACTGGCACAAAATGGCTGCAGACGCATCATCCAAGTGGATGCTACACATTAGTGGTGACTGAAGTGGCTCCCCACTCACTAAACAAAATGTATTATTATTATTATTAAAGTGCTTTGAGTAGTGAGAAAAAGAGCTGTAAAAATGTAAAGAATTGCTATTAAAAGTATCCATTTCTTCAAGAAGGGAACTTCAAAGCCTAAGCTCTCGTGCCAGAAAGGGTAACGGTTATCCCTACGAAGTTACAGACGACACAGCAAAGAGCCTGACAGCGAGCTAATAAAGGCGCCATCACACACCTCACAACGGACAAAAGACTATGGAGCAAAGAGATGGACTGCACTCCAACGCAAGCACAGTCACTCACTTGAACGTGGAACAGCAACACTCTGCTTCACACCGCCTCGGACTTCATCCTTAAAGCCTTGGCATTGTAAAACTGCTTCTTTGTGCCGAGATATGAAAATCAGAACTCTTAATAGCCACTAAACAGCCAGGACCTTGTGCTTTATACAGTATGTTTGTCTGTCTTCTATGTTGATATACAGTATATGCAGTTATTGTATTTCTAAAATCTTTGTGTTTATTAAATTGTTTATTAAAATCTGTTTCTTAAAAGAAGTGTGCTTCAGTGATCAAGTCAAATGGCTGGAGAAGAGAAAGGTAAGAAAAACAAAGTGGAGGCCTTAGCCAAATTATCTGCAGAAGGGCCAAACTAATAATTAATGAACTGATTAAAATCAATCAATTATCTAAACACATTCCCCTCCAACTTCACACTTGACTGAGGTTATGGCTGCAAATGCTTCAGCATCTATTGCCATGAAATTTGTAGCACAGCAACAGTAAAGCTGCGTTTCATGCTTTGTTGGTTTAAAGCTGCATGTTTTCTGAGGGCTGTCTGATCAGTCTAGAGGGGCTCCGTTTAACTCCCAAAAGCAGTCTACTTGATATAAGCCTAAACATTTGTGTGTGTGACGCCTGCTCTGACTGGCGGACCCCCTGGTTGAACGCTGCTCCACTGTCTCTCACAGGCTTTACCTTTGGATTCTTTGCCTTTACTTGTGTGATTGTCATCTCTGATGACTTCTTCAAAATGTCACATTCAGCAGTTATCTGATAAAGTGTCCAAGAACAGCTGCCTTGGTGGTGCCCAGTACTGGATTAAATATCCCAGTTATTGTGGTCTGCATTTAACTCTTATAATCAACTGATACTTATAATTAGATAAGATCAGGTAACAGTCTCAAGACTAAAGTTAAAAGGATAGATAATAGTGGTGTGGTCTACGAGGTGTGGCAGAAAAGTAATGAGACTGGCAACACTGCAAGCGATCTGGCAACGCTGCGCTGTTGTCCTTGATAGAGCACGTGTATCAGTACCCTCCCTTAGCTCAGTGCGAGTTTCAACTCCTTCCGTTAACTACGTGATTTTTGTGATTGCTATTAGCGAAGTTGTGTTTTTGGTTGTGTGTCACACAAAATGGAACAGCGGAATTTGGAGCAACGTTGTGCCATTAAACGGCAAGTGTGACGTTTGAAAAGTTACCACAGGCCTATGGGGAACATTCTTTATCCCGAGCTCAAGTTGATCAGGGAGGACTTCAACTTCGAAAACCAATGAAAACATCGAACGTGTGAACACTCTTGTGAGATCAGACCGTCGTTTAACATTAAGAATGTTGAGTGAACAATTAAATTTGAACAGATTTACCATTCATCAAATTTTGACTGAACATTTGCACATGTGAAAGGTCTGTGCCAAAATGGTGCCGAAAAACTGCCCTCTCCATAACAGAATTTTTGACCTCAAAAGGCATTCCTGTGGTTCCCCAGCCCCCTTATTCACCTGACCTCAGTCCGTGTGACTTTTTCCTAAACTGAAAAATGTCCTCAAAGGACGTCATTTCAGGACTTTAGAAAACATCCAAAAGAGTGTAACGGACATGCTGAAGACCATACCGGTTGAAGACTTCCAGCGCTGCTACCAACAGTGGGAACAACGTCTCCATCGGTGTGTAGCTGCCCAAGGGAACTGCTTTGAAGGGGACAACATTGATGTTTGAAAAAAAATAACTTAGGTAAAAAAAAAATCAGGCTCATTACTTTTCTGCTACACCTCGTATAGAGAGCCAAAGTGGTTAGCATTAAATACACAGATGATATTAAAAATAATAACTTGCAAAATATATAAATGAATTATTTTATTTTGAAATAATGAAATTCACACCTTGCTGTTATGAAAAAGTCATTTCATAATGCCCTTTTTTAACAATTTAATTGATCATATTTTTTAGTTTCCTTTTGACACTTTTCGGAAAGATGCATTTATTTTCAATTCTTTTATGAATGAGAAACATTGGGGAAGTTCAGTGCTGTCATTTACACTCTGTAGGCAAAAGAAATAATATTTGAGAAACTGATCTATCTTCATAAGCACGGAGGGTCTCAACACGCCTGGGACATAAAAAAAGAAGACGCTGCTGGAGTTTAAAAAATGCTAACCTTTGGCCTAAAGGATGTGAGCTTTGACTTCAGAAAGCAAAAAAAAAAAAAAGACAAAAAAAAAAGAAACAAAAAATGATCTCAGTCTTTGAAACGAGAATACGTCAGATCAATAGCTCAAGATAACCCGGGGCCTCATGTATAAACGGTGCGTACGCACAGAAATGTTGCGTAAGAACTTTTCAACGTTCAAATCGAGATGTATAAAACCTACACTTGGCGTAAAGCCACGCACTTTTCCACGGTACCTCATGACTTGTCGTACGCAAGTTGTCCGCTCGGTTTTGCAGACTGGCGGCACCCAGCGTCAAAGCAATGCTACTGTTCCTGTGTGGTTACTCATTATTTTCATGACGCGGCTTTATAAATACACTGAAACTAACAGCATATTGTTTATTAGTGTAACGCATCTGATTGTAATTAACTTGTAACAATATAATGGTCCAGGGAACAGCCATAGTATTCCAAATACCATAACTACTTTGGCGTTGTTACTCTCACTGCACCTTTCTCTTCTTATTTTTCTTCTTCTTCTTTCAGCTGCTCCCGTTAGGAGTTGCCACAGCGGATCATCTTTTTCCATATTACTCTCGGAATACTCTGAGTATTTATATCACTGTATCTGAGTGGAGAATCACAGCAGCAGCTGATCGGAAAGAGAATTATTGGTATACAGCTTCAAGGACACGCTGTCTCAGCCACTGCAAAACATTTTAAAGCCTTTCCTGTACAGACCTCGCGGTTCAGAAACAGTTTCATCCCAAGAACTTTAAATGTACTCAATCAATTGCTCCTTGTAGAACTGTTTGTACTTATAAGTACAATCACCCCACTGTAAACTTGCACTATAGTTATAATTATAATGTATTTACATATGATGACGATATCATTTTTAAGGTGAAATGCAGCAAAATATGTTTGTTAAATTATACACATAAAACTTTAAATTCATTTAAATAATCTATATTCTTCACTGGGAGTGTCGTTAAGGATAGAATAATTAAACATGTACTACGAAGATATTTCAATGTTCTTTAAACGTTTTGAAGAATCGGCGCTAAGCTTACAGGTGGCTCAACTTCTATTACAGAGCTGATTGTGTGGCGATCGGTTACTTAGGGAAAGAAAAGCACTGACTGCAGTGACGGCCACGCCAATATATATTGAATATAACACAGAAAGAGAAAATAACAACATAGCTAAAAATTATATATTTCGGCAAACGTTAAATGCTTGTGTCATGAGCACCCTGAGTACTGCTGCAATAAATTATTTAATCGAAGTGAAACTCATGTTTAATAGCGTGCTTTAACTCCTATCATCATGAAAATGATATCACGTATACATCTCGGTATTTTAGTTATTCAGAGAGCTGTAATATCACGAATGTAATGGATTCTGTGTGCAGTAGAAGGAAGAGAGCCGGTTTAAGAAGCAAGTAGTGATTCACACACATAGGCACATAGAATATCAAATACAAAACAAAGCATTCAACGTGCCACTTTAATTACGATGTGATTTGAGAAACTGGTTAATTAAACGATTTTAAGATGAAGTTTATGATGTTCTACTTTAATGACAAAATAAACTACGTGATTAAAGTGGAAATGTCGAGATTGAAGTTGACATTTTGTGCTTTTTCCCCACCGTGCCTTTTTTCTCTGTACCCTAATAAGCTTTCATATGACACTCAGACAGTGGGCTACAACTCGGCTTCTCACGGCGACTTTGATATGTGACTTCTTTTTTATTTCTGGCACTGTGCAATTTTGTGAATGTGAGCTTTCAAGTTTCTCCAACACGCTATGTCACTCGATCAACTTCCTTTTGTTGATTATACCACGGTTTATTTGAACAAATAGTATGTTTTTCCTTTGCCTCCACTTGGTATTCGCTGAAATTCTTATATTTTCCCCCGTGCTTTTCCCATTGTCTTTTCACAGAAGGCTGAGCTTAAGGGCGATTTATATTGATTTGCATATTCAAAGAGGCGTAATTCTGGGAGGATTTGGGGTGTTACATAATGCGTGTGCACGAGCGTTAGTTTTCACGCTGATCAGGATTTATGTAGCGGAAGAACTTGGAAGTAGGAGTACGCACAGATTCCTGCATCTGGATTTTTCTGTGCGTAAGCACATTTCGGCTTTTGTGCTTACGCCATGTTATAGTGCGAGTTCAACGCACAGCGTTATACATGAGGCCCCCGGTGTTTGATTTGTAGCTTTGGTCCCATTGCAGTCCAAGCCATCTGTAAATCCGGCATGAAGGCTCGAGTACCCCCTAGAAGGGCAGTCGGCCAGCTCTGTTACAGCAATATGCCATCTCCCGTCACTACGTCGTGCACATCATTTTTGTACCTTAGAGTACAGACGAGGACTTTGCCAGCTTCACTAAACAGTTCCCCTTCCGTTTATTTACTTTTTTGACATTTTAATATCAGTAAGAAAATAAATGCATTTGATACTAATTATATATGGCAGATGAAACTTAACCTAAAAACAAAAATCTTTTTTAAAGCATAACACAATAAATACAACCGCTTGAAGAACACTGAAACTCTGGCATTTAAAAAAAAATACTGAAATGAGTTCATTTAAAAACAAAGCATCCTGTTTTCCAGCAGGTAAGTGATAGGCACTCTTGGGATTTTCGCTTTCTTAGCAGTTCCTAACTGTATTTTTAAGCACAGAAAATATTTTTTTCTTAAAATGAGAAATATTTGGTAAACCATTCTTGGCGCTGAGGGTCTTGAACGTCTCCTTCACTCTCCATGTTTGCTCCTTCTGCAAATTTACTGAAATGAACACAGAAAACCAAATTGATGTTTGTTACAAAGTGTTTTAGAATCGAAATTATTCAAAGCATTATGTACACGATCGGTCAAAAGTTTTAGAACATCTCAGTTTTTTTTCAAATTTAATCAGTTGAAACGCAATGAATGACCTAACGTGGTGAAAAGGTAAGCAGTAATGTACCAAATTAAAGTTTAGGTTAGCAAAAACTGAAAAAAGGAAATGTCAGAATATTACAAACAGGCCTTCTTCATTCTTCAGAGGGTGTAGTAACGCAGTCTGTTCCAACTCCGCTTTAAGACACACAGAGGGTTCTTAAGTAATCAACAAAAGTTGGGACACCCGTGTAAATTGTTTGCTTCAACTCACACGGCTTAATTTACTTTAATTGCTGCACATCTGTAAGTTGTAACCTATTAGTTGTTCCCAGAAGAAGACCCATTTCTAATATTCTAAGATTTCCTTTTTCATTTTTTACTAAACTAAACTTTAAATTTAAACCTCTGGTAGTTTACTGCTTACATTTTCATCATTCATTTCAATTCAACTGATTAAATTTGAAGAAAAACTGAGGTGTTCGAAACTGTTTGCCTGGTAGTCTAACTAGGCAGTAATCCATCAAACCCTCAATTTACTTTGCCTTTGGGCTATTTTATAGATGAATCCATTAGCCAATTATTCTGTTTTTAACTGCAAAGCAATAAACTTAGAGAAAAAGTTCAAGTTAAAGAGTGAAAGAGTCCACAAATCCACTGGTGACATTACGAAACAAAGGCCTAAACACGCCGCAGTGCTGACAAGCAAACGGACTGCCAGTCTGCCTGGTACAGTGGACATCAAAGGACTCGCTGCTGTGTACTTAAATTTGCTGTTCTCAAGCGTATTAATCATGCTGATAACTTGGATTTTTCTTGAGGCCATTAGTTTGTAGTCTTCTCCTCGAGTTCACATTTTTAAGGTAGTGTAAAATGTAATATTTTCCCACTGAACAGAATGCAAATCAAGCTTTTATCCTACAACCGCTATGTACAGTAGGCGGGTAGTCAGAGAGTATCAACATGGTATGCCCGTCTGTCAAAGTTAAATAAGTTTGGATTCTTCAAGTTTGAATTATTTCTTCACAATTATGGTATTTATTCGTTTTCTATATAAAATTGTCCTAAAATCAAGTGTGTTTTATAAATGTAAAAAATACTTTGTTTGTTCTTGTATCTTACAATGGGACTCTATGGAAACCTTACATCCATATGACATGGGGTTCCACAGAATTCATCCGCATCTTGACTGTGGGTGTAAAATAAGTGTATCTATTTTGCTTTACAAAGGTAAAAAAGCAAAAAAGAAAACCACTGCTGTCAGATTCAGCCATTCTAAAAGGAAACCAGCCTCATGTCTTTGCCAACTTTCCCATTCATCTTAATCTGCGGTACTATTGCTCACTCTTCTCTGTAGCCAACTAGACAATAACAACAGAATAAATCACACTTTTGATTGCATATATTCTTACACTATAGGGAACATATTGCCTGATCTGGCTGGATTGATAAAGTACGTGTATGAGAGACTACTGAGCAGGAGTAGCAGACAATGAAGTGACAAGAACTGAACAGACATTATTGCCATGCATCCAGTGCCTGATTGGGAGAAAGCCATATTGGTATGTAGCGCTCCACTTCAAGCCCTGCATCTATCCATCCATCCATCTTCCTAAGTCACTTATCCAAGGTAGGGTCGCAGTCCAGCTGGATCCTATCCCAGCAAGCATTGGACGCAAGGCAGGAACAGCCCTTTGAAAGGGTGCCAGTCTATCACAGAGCAGGCACACAATATACGGCAGGTTTAATCAGGCTGAAGTACAGGAGGTCCAGTAGAGAAGTTTTGACGTAGGTAGAGTGGGCTGTCATTCCTGCTTCATAGAGTTTGTATAATTTTACAGATTGACTGGCACCAATAAATTTACTCAGCAAGAGTGACTCAAAATGCATTACAAAAAATCGATTAATGTTCCAGTCTGCTGCTCTATGGTACACTGTCATTTTCTGAGGGCAGGACCTGACACAGCAAAAATGGCATGTCTCTTTAAAACAAAGATTTTTATTAAAATATCCTGTGGTGTAATCAGTTCAGTTCAGATGTATAGTATTGTTATGTGTACAAAGTATGACGAAACTCCTATTTTCACTACGCTGCCACTTGACGTACACATACATATAATAGGGAGGGAAAAGAGTTCAGCCTTGCTTTGTCATAACTCTACAGTCACTGCAAACATCCAAATGTGCAACTAACGTATCCTTACCTCTAGAAAATAGGACCAAAAATCTGTGTTGAAATGATTCACAAGGACGCCTCATAAACACGAAAGGCATGTTTTCTTAAATTGAAACCTTTGCCACTTCAAAGTGGATGTGTCTGGTAGGTTTTAATGCTATTTTAATCACATATGGATGCTAGGATCCATAGAGCTCTATTGTAAGCTAACAGAGAGAGAGAGAGAGGTTAGCAGCACGTGCTGATATAGCCTATTGCCACACCAAACCACATGACAAATCAACTCGGGACCCCTGATTAAGATCCGAGGGCAGCCATGCAATGGGTGACACCTCAGCACCACATTAGTTCAGATGGACTGGAACTGTGTGAGGGTTTTTATGGTGGCTGCAGTGCCAATTCTGCCACCAACCCCCAGGTTTTTTCCTGCAGGTTGTAGGGCCTGGTTCCGAGCTACTAGAACGGACAAAATATGTTTAACATTTACTAAAAAAAAAAAAAAACCTAACACAGTTTTATGGGGCAAATTAATATATATCATGATTGTGAAGAAATAACTTTGGCTTGAAAAATACTAAATTTATCCTTCAAGTTCTGCTTATTTACTACTGGAGATATTATACTTTAATCCCACAACCTTTTATTTGAGTAATCAAATCTGAGAACTGTATGCAATTTTAAAAAGCCTCACCCTGCAGGAGGTTGTGGCTCTGGCATGTAGGCTTGAGGACTGATTGGCACCACCATACTGTTTCTGTGGTCAGGAAACATTGACCTTTCTGTGTGTGGAGACTGCTTGCCTGACTGTGGCTCACATGTCTTGAAGCTCTTTTCATAACACCTTAAGTTTGGAACGCTGATGACACGTGGTGGTATTTCCTCCATTTTCTTTTTCTACAAGAAAAAAAATAAGCATATTGTGATATGCATATACATAATATTATGTAGAAATAAAATAACAGACTTCACCATAAGGTGCTCTGAGAAAACCTCATGATAAGTTTGATGTAATTTGGCAATCCACCTTCCTGAATGGCTACAAAAGCTTTGGAATTTCACAACAAGGATTTCTGGCTCAAAGTTGCTTCTTCTGTGGTGGGCTGGCACCCTGCCCGGGGTTTGTTTCCTGCCTTGCGCCCTGTGTTGGCTGGGATTGGCTCCAGCAGACCCCCGTGACCCTGTAGATAGGATATAGCGGGTTGGATAGTGGATGGATGGAAGTTGCTTATTGGTTTGGATTGAACACAACTCTATTTGTTTGATCCCGCCACACAATTTTTTGTGAAAATAACAGTCCTGCTATTTGGCACAAGTCTTGACCTTAGGTCTGAGCCAATTTCTATGGCTAAGGTCTGGTATGCCTAATCTGTCCCACTCCTCTGATTGCCATTGGGTCAACTGGCCACCACCAGGCCTGGCCCAGGGAGTACGCCATGGTGTTTCTGTCCTAGACAATGATAACTTTGATTTGATCCCAACTATCTTGAGGCTCAGTTATGGATTGTTGTTTATCTAGTCACTCCCTTAAACCAGTGTGCTCTGGCCTGTTCTAAAAGAAGCATATACAGTATCTCCAGATTTACCGCGGCAAGAAATTGTAAATTCCGCGGCATGTTTTTTAAAATTCCACGGCGTACTGCGGCACAGCAAATGCAGTACCAGAACTCCATAAGACTAATTCGTAACCCAAGGAAAATAAATTCAATTTTTCTTATTCTTAATCCTTAATAATAATCAATCATAATTCGTAATACTAATAAAATAGGTATATCAAAGCGTTCACATCCGCACATTTTAATCCACAGATCTGCTTTAGGCAAACGATGCTGAAACATATGTAGGCATAATATTATTTTCAACAAACTATCGAATAATGTTTCTAAAGTTATTGTTTATTTACTGTTGAAGAAAACGGCACTGTCAGAGTGTTCATAATTGGCTAGCAGTGAACAGATACAAATTCAAGTTCAGCTCTCAGCTAATTAAGTTTACCAGTACTTTGCAGCAACGCTGACAGCTTCATTAACTGGACTGTAGCTCCACTGTGTTCGATTTCAGTAGCAACGAACGAGATATTAATAAGATGATGTAATAGGCTAAAGAAAGAACTTAAAGAAGTAATCAAAACTAGTCATACTAATATCAATATGCTTCAAATGGTGAGATTTCATTCAAATTTGGTATTTTCCACGGCAGTTAGGTTAATTCCACGGCGTGAAGTTTTACTGCTGCAAAACCCTAAATTTTGCGGGCCACGGTAAATCATAGGACCTGCAGATAACATACAGTATTCATGGATCATACAAACATACAAGTCCGCCACAGTATAACATCTAAACCCAGGACTTTAGTCCTGCAAGGCAATAATGCTAGTCAGTGTGCCTTGGGTGTAATCTTAATGCCAATCAGAAAAAAAAAGTTCTAAAAGGTATGTGCAGAATTAGGAAAGTTTTTAGTTAAACACTAAAACAAAAATTACAAATAATAGTGGAAGTTTAATGTAAACTAACATTCAATGCTTTTACACAGAGTTACTAGGAATGAGGAAAACAGAGAAAAAACACAGATAAGGGAAGCGAATGGAGAGGATATCTGACCAGCATTGCTTTTGGCTAACTCAAGAATGGAGATATCATTGCCCATTTGTAATCCTTGACATAAAATGAAACAAACATGAAAACTTGCATTGATGTGTATTCAATTTTAGCAAATTGTGTTACCATGAGGCTATCAAAAAACGGATAATCACCCGATCACAAAGGTGTACTCGAAGTTTCAAGATGGTTGAACAACGAAAGGAAAATATAACACTGAAGTTCAGGAGCCACCTCTGTCCAATAATTTATTGTGCAGTGTTAAGTGTTATATGGGCTACTGTAAGCTTACGCCAGATTTTGGTAACATCAGGAACTAAAACAAGGCTAACTGTACTTCAATTAAAAAAACTGTAGGAGGAATTGTTTGTGCATTAATGACCTTACAGGTATGACAGATTTGCAGATAACAAAGGTGACGGATGTTACTGCTGAAGTGATTATGACACTTGTTTCTTTTCCTTGTGCTAATTTTCAGTTTGGATCTTTTTCAACACTATACTGGGCAGAACAAACATTTTTGTTATTTTACTATATGAAATGTTTATCAAATCATCATAGTTTCGTACATGTTGCCTGTAGTCCAGCACAAAACAAAACAAAGCAGGTTCAAATGCAAAACTATTGTGTTTTGTGCGATACTCAGTTTTAATGGAAAAAATGGTTACAAAAGTACTGGACTGCAGACAAAGTGCAAGGACCTACTGACAGTGTTAGCCAAACATTTCATATAATAATCTGAAAAATTGCATATTCATTTAAAAAAAGAATGTAGAGCAATGCCTCAAGAACAGGCCTGACATCTGCAGGAA
The DNA here is from genome assembly GCF_016835505.1 of Polypterus senegalus. Taxonomy (NCBI): domain Eukaryota; kingdom Metazoa; phylum Chordata; class Cladistia; order Polypteriformes; family Polypteridae; genus Polypterus; species Polypterus senegalus. The sequence goes on from NC_053157.1 coordinate 157,085,053, forward strand.
GACATAGCTGAAACTAATCAGTGACCAAGATTTCCGTACAACCTCAATGAGGTGTTCAGTGGTTGCACATGCAGGGCAGGAAGCTTCAGAAAACCTGTAATGAACACAACGCAGGCTTAGCAAGGTTCCTGGTGCTAGATGAAAAATAACATTTGAGGCCAAGTGACAACAACTGTATACACCATCACCTCTTGTCCAAAGCTCAGTGGCCCATCCATCCATCCATCCATTTTCTAAACCGCTGAATCTGAATAGGGTCACGGGGGTCTGCTGGAGCCAATCCCAGGGCACAAGGCAGGAACCAATCCTGGGCAGGGTGCCAACCCACCGCAGGACACACACAAACACACCCACCACACACTAGGGCCAATTCAGAATTGCCAATTCACCTAACCTGCATGTCTTTGGATTGTGGGAGGAAACCGGAGTGCCCGGAGGAAACCCACGCAGACACGGGGAGAACATGCAAACTCCACGCAGGGAGGACCCGGGAAGCGAACCCGAGTCCCCTAACTGCGAGGCAGCAGTACTACCACTGCGTCACCGTGCCGCCTTAGCTCAGTGGCCTTTCTTTGTTTTTGTTCATGACTAGGGGGCTCCTAGGGTTTGGTTTACTGGATATACAATTTAAAGAGATTGTTATTTTCATGGGATTTGTAACATATGCATTATTTTCACTTTTACTTTTGTAAAAACAATACTTGTCCTTTATTTCTGGCCCCGGGCTTTATTTCTCTTTCTCACAGGACGTATAACGCTGGTCGCGTTGTGAAGGGGGTGGGCTGAACGCACACTAAGGAGATGCTGTTGGATCATGTTGTTTTGCTGCTGCTGCTAGCGAGCTGCATGTTCTGTTTGTTGCGCTGTGCGTCGATCATTTAAAAGCCTGTACAGCAGCTGTCCTTTTGCCACTTTGTGTCTCTGCCGCTCGCGTTGTGAAAGGGTGGGGGCTGAACACACACTAAGGAGAACTGGTCGGATCATCTGCTGGCTTGATGCTGCTGCTGGCGAGCTGCGTGTTCTGCTTGTCGCTTGTCATTGTTTTAAAAGCTGGGAGCACATGATGTCTGTCTGCCAAAAGCATTCCAACAACTGCTAGGTTAGATGTCCTTGAACTTGTTTTAAATGTTTTCTCACTGCCTTGTCTCGCGTGACGTTAAAGTGTCTCTTGCGGGACATCAAATTGTCTTCCGAGAATATCATGTCTTGTCTCCCTAGTCTCCCTCCCAAGATTTTTTTTTATAATAGAGAGATTATAAAGTGTTTTGTCAAATTAAAAGATTAGAAAAACAGTGGATTAGTAAGAAGAAGACATGGTTATACAATAAGGTTAAATTGACAACGTATTTTAGGATTTCCACAACAGTAATCATATTCCTTTTGTTATCGTTATATGTAATTAAGCTAAAAGTTATAGAGGTTTACCTTTAATGTTGGTGTTAGGCTGCCTGCACGTGATCTGGTTTCATAGCCTCTTACATTACTGCTCTCACTGTTTAAAGAAGAGTGTTGCTGAAACCTGAGGTCTTCCTAAAATAAAGTTTAAAAGAAGCACAATTATTTAGCACATTTTTTGAATGACACAAAGAATGCACACTAAAATATCAAACAGTCAGGGACCTGTGTCATCACAAAGCTTTAAATTGCAGTTTGTGTGTTACTGTGGAGTGTTAGCAGTTGTGTCTGACACATCTAAATAAATTCATTGTCACTTTGCTAAATGACAAAAAAATGCCCATCTGACTGTAAAGTTGCAGATCAATGCCCATATTTATCAAGTGCCTTAGAATTACTCCTAGGAGTTGCACTAAAACTCTGAGTACGATAAGAATTTGTTCAACCCCAGAGTAGAACATAGGAAGATGTTACACAGTGTCCTACACGCATTTCCATCTAGTTGAGAATGATGATATCATGATTTTACGAGCTGCAAAATAGCAGTCATGGCGATGTTTTACAGTGTTCTGATACCAACGCTAAGGCTTCACCACAAAGATAATAATAATACTAATATTCAGAATAGTAGGAGAAGAACAAGAAGGAAAACATAAGGTAGGATACTGCGCTTAGCTGCATATAATTCTTACAACATCAAGAATAATACTGTAATAAGCACCAAAATGGGCAGATCAAGACGCACACATACTGAATGTAAGGTAAGCCTGATAAAAGCCATGTTTATTTAACAATGAATGAAAAATCCACAATGTGATAAAGAATCACTAACAAGCCGTATAATTTAATACCAAATTTCATTATCTGCTGGGCCTGGCTTTTAATTGCAAAACTGAATGGAAAGAAAATCCTTTATCCAAGGTGACTTAAACCATTTAAGATTGTGACAACTGATTACATTTCTTTTGTCTTTCCAATTCCAACACAGCCAAGTGAACTGACGTGCTCATGGTCACACAGTGTAAAGTAGTAGGATTGGGGCCTACAACCTCAGGGCTTGAAGTCTAAAGCCTTAAACACAACACCGCACTCCCTGTGAATAATATTAGCCCTTAAGCCTACAAATATTGTGTTATTTGTTAGTTACATAGTACTTCTGATACACCCGATTAGGAAACAGTACAATAACAATAAGGCCCATTATCTTTTGTAAGCCAGGTAACATAGTTAGCTTAGTATACAACAGTGATTAATAGTTCAATTAAATGATCTGTAACTTAAATACCATTGTCTGACGCCTGATCATTTTTGCGTTTATACTTTGAAGGACCCTAATTAGGACAACAATCATAGAAAATTCAGGAAAGACTGTTTTGAATGTCGAGCCATTTCTGAGTTTTTGTTGTTCATTTTAGATACGGAGTTCCCAGGATAGGGAGTTTTTGATAGCATGGCATTCTGTCTCTCAATGTTAATTCATTTTTGAAAATTCTAAATTTAAGAGTAGACCTATAGGATATATTTTGAATGTAAAGATTATTACTGAAAAAGTTTGCTTCATTATGGCTACAGTACAGATGTTTTTATTAATAGTTGAGTCAATGCAGTGCTCACCACAAGCATTTTTAAAACTTGCTCTCTCTCATTTAGTTTATCCTGAAGTTTTCCTATGACCTGCAGATCCCCAAGTCTGGACTCACTCCTTTTGAGTTTTTCTTCCTTTTCTTTAATCCTAAAAACATGAAACAAATGCAGTTCAGATACTAAACCACCCACAAGGACATAAAGTCAAATTGCACAATACAAATGTGAACCATTTCATTTTTGGTTCACTTGCTGTCAGCTGTGATTAATATGAAGCACATTCGCTGCTTGATACTTATCCATGGGGTTGAACAAAGAAGTTCAAGCATGACTAAAACCAAATTGATCCATTATTTTGGTAGAAAAAAAAACCTGCAATGGAGCTCTTCATCCCTGTTCTATAGTAATAACCTGAAATAATGATTAATGACATACTATCTAAAATTATATACAGTATATTCTACAGTAAATTATAATAAGATTTCCTTCCTCTCTATTTAAATGGTCAGATTTTCCTGTCTATCTATCTATTCTAAACTACAATGGGGAGATCCAGCCGCCCCAACCCTAACACAGACGCTAGGCACAAGTGTAGCACACCACACTTTTTATTTATAAGCAGGAAGTGTTTTCCCCTCGCTCCTCACAGCAACTCAGTACAAAGTATCAAGCACACCAATACACTGTTCCTTTTCTTTCTGTCCTTTCCACTTCCTCTCCTCCACTGGCAAACCCAATATAGCTGGGCTTTGCTGTCTCTGCAGCTCCCCCTAGTGACGCCCACGGAAACCAACAGGGCTGCATCAGACTCCAACTCATAGCTTGCCCTGCAGGAATCCGTGGTGCCGCAGCTACCCAGGGGGCTGCGCTCTAGCGTTCCAGGGAAGGTAGTGTCTTGTGGATTCTCTTTCCCCAGTATCTTCCATCCAGCTGCTGTCCCACCTGGGTAATGGCCGTGGCCGTCTATCTATCTATCTATCTATCTATCTATCTATCTATCTATCTATCTATCTATCTATCTATCTATCTATCTATCTATCTATCTATCTACAGTATCTATCTATCTATCTTATATAGTGTCTGTCGATCATGACATTTACTTGTACTTCTAATACATCACAATTAATAGAAATGCTTTGAATGACAAGATGATAAATGAAGCTCCTTGTGTAAAAACATCTTTATGTATTTTAATCATCAAAATGTCAAATATTTAATTAAAATAACAACCATATCAATTTTGCAAAAGTAACCTGTTGAGGTAATTTATTATTTGTGCTTTAGTACTCATGTCCCATGTTTAATCACTACATTTTTTTACCCACACAAAAGCAATACAATATGAATATACAGTACTCTGTTTCCAATGATACTATTTTTGCTTGAAGACGTGTCTGATGAGTGCTAAAATCAGTCACAATACTCTGAATCTCTTTTCGATGTTCCTGTTTCAGACTCTCCAGAATCACATGATGTCTGTCTTCTAATGACCTACAGAAATACAGCATTTTTTAACCTGTCATAGATTCCAAGTTTAGAACAAAAGATCATTTTTAAACAGTAGTGAGTGGTATTGCTCAAAATAGCAGCGTTTTATTGTTTATTGTTAAAGCTTAGATTTAAAAGAATGACTTAGTATAAAGCAATTATCATTTAAAAAGTAGGAAAACAAGTCTATAAAAGTCTATTAAATACTCTAATTTAGTTATATTGTACTTTGAAGAAGTGAAGAAAAGTGAAGAAAAATATACATCTCATGATTTTCACTACATTGCTTCAAAATCTTGTTTTTTATTGGAAAGTTTTCTTATTCACCTCCTTTGCTGTTCTTCTGATATATGGAGCTGAAGGGTTTGCTGTCTCCTGAGTTCCAGTTCAGAATAAACAGAATCAAGTTGAACCTTCAAGTTTTCATTTTCCTTTCTCAGAGTAAGTACCTCATTCTGGCATCCTTCTAACTGGCTGTGTAGCGATTTCATTTGATCCTGCAGGTTTATATCCTGTGGCAAGGTAAAATATTTCCATTGCTTATTCATGCAGAATATGAAAGTTAGACAGGATGGTGGGATTTAATAGGTAGTTCATGGCCTAGGCTCTACTGTCTTTTAGTCTGGGCAATTTAGAGAGATATTTAAGACGTCATATGTAAAGGGAAATTTGTCTGGGCATCTACAGGAGTATATGAATATGATAGGAATTAGACAGACACACAGAAAAATGAGTGACCACTTTATTAACAAATAGTAAGCTGCCCTATTTAAAGTACAGGTACTCCTCACTTTAAGACCTATTTGCTTAACGACCACTCGCACTTACGACCAATCGAGTTTCGACCTGCAATTCGGGGAACCCCCTTTCTCAGCTTGACTGTCGGTCAGTGGCGAATGGTGACATGTGCACTGAGCATATTATAGGCTTGCTATGCGCTTTTTCAGTCAGTTTCGTTCCTACAAGCAAACACTGTGTAACCTTGTTTTTTTTACATATTTGTAACCCCAAAATAGTACAGATGTCGACAAAAAGAAAAAGTATGGCATCATCTGGAGAAATTGTTAAGAAACGAAGGAAAACTATCAACCTTGAAATAAAAATTAAAATCATACAAGACTACGAAGCTGGTAAAATGGTTAAAGAAATAGCATGTGACTTGGCACATTCGACAATTTCAACGATTTTAAAGGATAAAGTTATAGTGAAAGAGGCGGTGAAATCATTGACAGGATTTAAAGCCATAATAACTAGGCAGCGAAAAGGTCTTATTAATGAGATTGAGAAATTATTGCTGATCTGGTTTGACAACCAGATGCAAAATAATATGCCGATAAGCCTTTTAATAATTCAAGCTAAGGCACGCAGTATCTTTGAGACTTTGAAGGCACATGAAGGCGAAAACTTTACAGAATCATTTACAGCAAACCATGGATGGTTTCAATGGTTTAGGCGGAGATTCAACCTGCATAACTGGAGAATCAGCGGTGAGGCAGCAAGCGCGGATGTAGAAGCAGCAGAAATATTTGTTGACGAATTGGATGGAATAATTAAAAAAAGGCAGCTACTGCCCAGAACAGATATTCAATGTGGATGAAACCGGGCTTTGGTGGAAGCAAATGCCTGAAAGCTCCTATATACACAAAGAAGCTAAGGCAGTGCCCGGTTTCAAGGCTTTTAAAGACAGGATCACGTTGTTGTTGGGACGGAATGCCGCTGGGTTCAAGTTAAAGCCTTTCCTGGTCTATCGCTCCGAAAACCCACGTGCATTAAAGAACATTAGTAAAAACAGTCTGCCCGTTTACTATTGTGCAAATAAAAAGGCATGGATGACGCAATCTTTTATTTTAAGATTGGTTTTTGAACTGCTTCATACCCTCAGCATTATTGTTTGGAAATGGGAGTTCCTTTTAAAATTATTCTCCTGCTTGATAATGCTCCAGGCCACCCCCAGCATCTTGATGATCTACACCCAGACGTAAAGGTAGTGTATCTTCCTAAAAACACAACTGCTGTCCTACAGCCAATGGATCAGGGCGCTATAGCTATGTTCAAAGCGTTTTTTTGCACGACTTTTCCAAAGCTGTAGCAGCAACAGAAAATGATGTAGTAACCCTTTGTGATTTTTGGAAATCGTACAGTATTTTAGATTGCATTAAAAAAATTAAATCAGCTTGGGACGAAGTGACAGATAAGTGTATGCAAGGCATATGGAAAAAATGCATAAAAAGTTTTGATCCTATATTCCCGGCGCAAGCTCCTCGCTTATCGACCAATTCGCTTAACGTAGGAACGGAACTCAGCCGTAAAGTGAGGAGTACCTGTACAGCAGATGGGTGCTGGTCCATATCAACTCTAAAGTGTCCAGTACATATTACAAAGTAACCAGTGCTGGATCTCTACTCTGAAAATCTTGTTCCATCTCATCTCTCAGATGTTTGGCTGCATTGAAATTCGATTACTGTGGGGGCCACTTAATTAAGCTTAGTTTACAGAAGTCCAAATTAAAGTTTCTCTTTTATTTTATATATATATATATATATATATATATATATATATATATATATATATATATATATATATATATATATATATATATATATTGTGGCATATGGCCAGTCGTTTATCCTGGCCAATACCCCCAGGCCGCCACATGGAGCCCTCCCTGCAGCATGGAGGTGCCCCGAAGACCAGCAGGGAATCCTGGACAATGGAGTTTTTATCCACAGCCCTGCCTGATATCAAGGGGGCCACTAGAGGACGCTGCAGGGAAGAACAAAGACTATTGGCCCTACGCCCCGGAAATACGTCCGAGTCACATGGACAAGAGGAATGACTTTTTATCTGACCTGGAAGTGATAGGAGATCACATGGACTGGGGATTGGAAACACTTCCAGGTCAGGGACTCCCGGAAAGGAACTGTGGGAACTCCTAGACGGCGAGCTGAGCTAGAGTCGGGAGAGGGATGAAGCTCCCAGGAGAAGAGTAGAGGCGGCTAAAGACTGTGATAAGAAGGTTTATTGGGAGATTTATTGCTGAGTGCATTGTGTGGTGTTTTGGACTTTATTATTGTGAATAAACGTGTGACTTTTTATAAAGATGTGGTCTCCGACTGGTGGTGTCCGGGCAAGTCTCACAATGTGGCAGAAAAGTAATGAGACTGGCAACACTGCAAGCGATCTGGCAACCTTGCACTGTTGTCCTTGATAGAGCACGTGTATCAGTACCCTCCCATAGCTCAGTGCGAGTTTCAACTCCTTCCGTTAACTACGTGATTTTTGTGACTGCTATTAGCAAAGTTGTGTTTTTGGTTGTGCGTCTTGCAAAATGGAACAGCAGAATTTGGAGCAACGCTGTGCCATTAAACGGCAAGTGTGACGTTTGAAAAGTTAAAACAGGCCTATGGGGAACATTCTTTATCCCAAGCTCAAGTTTTTCGCTGGCACAAATCATTTTTGGAAGGCAGAAAACACGTTGAAGATGAACACCGTTCAGGGAGGACTTCAACTTCGAAAACCAATGAAAACATCGAACGTGTGAACAATCTTGTGAGATCAGACCGTCGTTTAACATTAAGAATGTTGAGTGAACAATTAAATTTGAACAGATTTACCGTTCATCAAATTTTGACTGAACATTTGCACATGTGAAAGGTCTGTGCCAAAATGGTGCCGAAAAACTGCCCTCTCCGTAACAGAATTTTTGATCTCAAAAGGCATTCCTGTGGTTCCCCAGCCCCCTTATTCACCTGACCTCAGTCCGTGTGACTTTTTTCTTTTTCCTAAACTGAAAAATGTCCTCAAAGGACGTCATTTCGGGACTTTAGAAAACATCCAAAAGAGTGTAACGGACATGCTGAAGACCATACTGGTTGAAGACTTCCAGCGCTGCTACCAACTGTGGGAACAACGTCTCCATCATTGTGTAGCAGCCCAAGGGAACTACTTTGAAGGGGATAACATTGATGTTTGAAAAAAAATAAAAACTTTGGTAACTAAAAAATCAGTCTCATTACTTTTCTGCCACACCTCGTATATATATACAGACAAATAAATGCTTATTTTGGTGAGAGAGGGGGTTTGTTTCTGTGCAAATCAAATTTGTGCTCTTTTGTGTGTTTCTTTTTAAGATTCTGGTATGTTTGACTGCGGTGGGCTGGCACCCTGCCCGGGGTTTGTTCCTGCCTTGCGCCCTGTGCTGGCTTGGATTGGCTCCAGCAGACCCCTGTGATCCTGTGTTATATATATAGCGGGTTGGAAAATGGAAGGATGGTATGTTTGCATTTACCAGCCATATAATACCTTTGGTTTATAAAAAAAATACTGTAGCAAAATGGGAGAAACTGAACGCTTCCACTGGCAGAGGACTTATTCTATAATCAAACCATTATCTATGCATGTCCTGTTTGCAGAGGTGGTGTGGAGACTGGTTGTTTTCTCACAGTTATGCTCTTTAGTCCATTCCATGGTTTTCATATCCTTATAGAGTGCAGTATTTTCACATAAAAAGACTTTATACTGTATGTGTATACTCTCGAGTCACAAGTTAAGAATGATATCCAGATATTCTTTGGCAATGACCATTTGTGATACTCATAATGGGAAATCAGGTGTTTGGCAGGAGAGCAAAATACACGTTATTACAGCAATATCACCAAGCTGCCTTGTTAACACACAGCAAAAGGGGTTCATGGACTCCTCAGATATCAGCAACAAGTGGAATTCCTCATGTATTTCTTTTTAGTCTTCTAGTATTAAATGTAAAACAGTGGCCTTAGGTCACAACAGTGAAGCCACCACATTTGTTGCCTGCTACACTTAGTCAAAAATACAGTATTATATGCGTAGATAAGCTTATTTTGATATCACTGTTATACTGTGCCCTTATATTGATTGAATACAGTCCATTTGTTACTCTACACTCATTGTCATTTTCCACACACAAAGCTGATACTGGCTGGATGCTTTTAGTTGGTATGCTATACTCAGTACAATTGCAAGTATAACATCTGAGAAACCCAGCAACTAGTGGTCTTAAAATATATTATTTTGATATATTTCACAAACATTACCATACTGACAGATACTTCCATCATTAGCCTTGGCTGGCTGCACCCTAAGTTGGGCCACAGCAGGCTGAATAGTTAATTACAAATGGAAAGGCAGGAATATCTAACTAGGTCACTTAACGTGTATGATTTAAGCTGAAGCTACTACTACCTTTTCTTTTCACTTTATGACTTTTTATTCCATTAATATGTTTAATGATTTCAGTAATTACATATTTTCGTTATGGGCAGAACGGAGTTACATTTTAATGCTGCAGCCTAACACAGGAATTAAATCTCAGCCTGGTCACCATTAATATGGAGTTTGCAATTTCTCCCCATTACTGTGTTAATTTTCCTCCTCGTATATCCGCTTTCATCTCATATTCCACAGACATGCAGGTCAGGTGAACTAGTGGCTCAAAACTGATCTGGTGCGTGAGCAACTCTGCGATGCACTACAAGAAATGGATGTGGGATGTATGGTAACAGCCAAAGCCAGAATATCATAGAGCACAACTCTGCATATGGGACCTACCTAAATACCTACCTACCCGTGCTCTGGGAGAGCAGGGTACTTGAAGAAAAGGTACAAAATCTACAGGCAGCGACCAAACTGGGATTTGAACATAAGTGTAGGACTTTGAAGGTGTGAGATCACAGCACTTACCATTGTGCCACCATGCTGCATCCACCCACACTTTTTTAAACTGTCACCATCTGCATATGTTCTTGCTGACTTGTGCAAGAGATTATTACTATTAATATATTAATATATATTTGTAAGCAATAATTTAAATATTAGCTGTATTATTGTGTCCTTTACTGTTTTGTTTAATTCATCCTCTCTAGTTGCATGGTTAGCACAGTAAGAGTTTTTTTTACAAATAGAGCTTTTTATCACTCAAGCACTAGACCTCTGGAAATCACATATTTTAAGGGAAAAGGGGCATATAATATTGTCCTTGTTTATTATCCTTGATTTTATAGGATCAATATTGTGTTAAAGAATAAATATGGATAAGATAATTATACATCTGCATCTATAATTGTTTGGCCAAATGACAATCTGTTACACATGGGGCTACGAAGTTCTTCAAGAAGACAAAGAAATTATACATTCACAACAATTTATATTATCTATCATCAATCTGGAATATCTCTCTACTAATATATGAATGCACAAGTGAGTTATGGCACAACATCAGGGTATACCAACCTGCTGCTGCGTCTTTTGGTTTCTTAGATTTGCTATCTCCAGCTGGAGGTCTTCAATCTGTTTCATATGTCTCTGGGCCAACTGCCTGCACCATCCTGCATGCTGCTGTGTCAGTTCTGCTTTTTGGTTTTCTGGAGAGATATAATTTATTAATTCATTAAATGAGTAAACAAATCACTTTTAGTATTCAGTTGCTATAGAAGTCAAAGAGAAAACCTTTAATTTCCAAACTGACCTTGTTATAATTATTTAAGGTTTTTTGAAGTATGCTATTTTTAAGATTGCTTAATTTACGTGAAGTAAAATCTTGAACAATACATTCAAACGGTACTCAGACTTTCAATGATATGTTAGATTAAGCAATCAGCTGATCAAAAAATCAAAAGGAGAGTTGTATGCAAAGTAAATCAATGCACTAAACCACAATGTGCTCAAACCAGCCAATTGTGTACACCACTTACAGTATCTGTGTACAACTGCTTTGGTTTCTTTTCTGTTGTTTACAAAACAAAAAAAGAGAACTTAACTAAGGTAATTCATTTGTGACTAGACAAGATTTCAAATATATTAGATTAGTCTGAAACACTGGTGATATCAGACAGGGAGCTACTTCAAATAAAGAAGGACATCACCTGCAAATAAAGATTTTATATTACGGGAATTAAGAATTGTAATGGGCGTTATAAGCTGGAAGTGTCGGACAGCAACTGCAAGTGGTTTAAGAGCCTAGATAAAAAAAGAAATGGCAAAAGAGGGTAAACCTGCCTGCATCCTCTGCTAATGAAGAAACAACGTAAAATATCAGAATTGGTCAGAAGGACTAAGGACAGAGAAAAGCACAAAGTCTTAATCTTACTTAAGAAACCCACAGCAAGTTATGTCAGTTCATATGATCAAATGTCTTCTCTGAGTCAAAGGAAAGGAGAGCAGCCAGGCTCATAAGTAGTCAAGCACAACTAATGATGTACAAGAGTCTGTACTTGTTGTCAGAAGCTAACCGCAAATTGATAAAAACATATTGAGCAGGATGGATTTACATATGGCAAATTCCCTGACAATGGTCAATAGTACTTTTGTACCAATGTTCATAATAGAGAGAGGCCTGTAACTCTGACATATAGCAAAGTTTTTGGTAACTGACTACCATGTTAACATTGAGGCTTATACAAACAGAAGATCTTTTCTTGATTACATGGGTTGGGGTCTATGGGTTTTTGGGGAAATAGTTTCCAAAATGAACAAATTAATTCAGGAGCAGGCCAATGCAACAATAGTTCCCACACTTTTCTTTTTTGAGACAGTCCAAAGCATTATTGAGTTTGGGTGAAGAAAAAGAGCCTTATAAAAGAGAAGTCACTTGCTGTAAGACAGGGAAAGGGAAAGTAACCAAGAAATTATTAATTAATTATTAATTTCAAAGGAATGTAGTGATCTAAAAATTGATTCTTAATTGCAGATATTCTGCTTGCCCTGTGCCCATGTGCCTAATGTATAATAATATGGTGAATGAACTCTGCTCTCTGAACTAAATTAACTATTAAGCTCAATTTTATTATTGTCAGTTTAAAGTTTGTGATGTTTATTGGCCACAAGAGGGAGCACTATTTCCAGGAATTAGAGCTGTATTTTTGAAAGATACAGTAAAGTTTGGAATAAAGATAGTCTATAGGGCCTAAACCAGGCAATCATCTTGTTTCACAGAAAAATGTTTATTATTTAGAAGAGAGGAATTGAACTGAAGCATGGTGTATAAGAAGAGGATGGTACTACTGCAGGTTCTCAACATTTCTGATTGGACAAAGTGGAGGTTTTCAAAATTAATTAGGATCATGAAATAAACAATGAAGATGGTACAGCATGCACAAGTGCTGCTGAGTCTAATGCAAGACCATTACATTTCAAGACATTATATTAAGCACAGCCTCAATCAATATGACACCCAGAAAAGGAAAAAATGATATATAGTGGGATAGTGACTGAGAATACAAATACCCAAGGCTCACTCTACCCAATTTCCCACATATTCTTAAATTAACCAACAACAATTAAAACGCTAGCAGTTCCTCACTGTTAGTAAGTTGTGTAGTTCTTCTAAATACAGGGTGAGCCAAAATGAAGTACCACATTTCTCAAGATCATAATGCGAGGCAGCCGAGTGAGTTGGGGTGAAAGTCCTTTGATAGGTGATCCCTTGTAGTTTTCAGTTGGCAACATTACTTGGTCTGGTGCACACCGTGCTTTCGCTGTTGAAGCTTTCTTCAAAAACAATGAATCCATCATCACTACGCCACGCGTCTTCTGAATGCACTTCAGTATTTCACCTAACGGTGATGTCCCAAATCGGAAAACAATTCTTCACTGGGTGGCTAAATCTAGACAGACGGTTACAACATTGAACAGAAAATCTCCAGGCCGTCCTCAGACTGTATGAACGTCTGTAACCATCCAAGCTACAAGGACATCAATCTTCATCTCGTAGAGGTTCAGCACGCAAACAAGCTTCTGCCTTAGGCATTTCCAACACGTCTTTGAGGAGGACTTTGCATGAGGACCTTAATTTCCATCCTTAGAACATGATGGTAGTTCAGGAACTCACTGAAAGGGACTGGGAGAGCCGTAGAGAGTTGTGCACAAATATTCTGCAAACCGTTCACTGAGATGCTATCATCATGTGCAGCAACAAGTCACATTTCCATTTGAATGGTTGTGTAAATAAGCAAAACTTTTGCTACTGGGCTGAAACCAACCCTTGTGAACTTCATCAGAGACCCCTGCGTGTTACAGTTTGGTGTGTCGTTGCAGAATTTGGCTTTGTAGGCTCTTTCTTTTTTGAGGAGGGGGAAGCAACAGCCATGATCACTTCAGAACGTTACATTGAAATGCTAGAGAACTTTCTGCGGCCCCAACTGGAAGAAGTGGATGTGGTGAATGCCTGATTTCAACAGGATGGAGCAACAGCTCATACCGCGTGGAGATCCATGCAAGTTTTTCGGGAAATGTTTCCAGGGAAGCTGATCTCCCTGCACGGTAATGTTGAGTGGCCTTCACATTTGCCTGATCTTGCTTTTTGTGGGGCTATCTCAAGTCTAAGGTATACACACACTGACCTCAAAACCTTGAAGCCCTCAAGGATGTTATTCCCCTTGAAATGGCAAAACGAGTCATGCAAGTGTTCAGAAATCGCCTTGAAGTGTGTATCAGTAATGATGGCCACCACCTTGAAGACATCATTTTTAAAACACAGTGAAAATAATCTATTTTGTGTAACCTTTCTTGTGTCATAATGAAATTTATTTTATCTTGCAGAATAAACATTTGAAATGTAGAACTTCTTTTTGGCTCACCATGTATTACAAAGAAACCCTTTTCATATGAAAATGTTTAGGAGAAGGATGTACTTGTGGAATGGAGGGTTCCATGCATCCACTTTCTACACCACATTTCCAGTTCAGGATAGTGGGGAGACAGTGCTCAATTTTTAGATTTTAAGGCAAGACCGGAACCAACCCTAAATGCACAGACCTATGCTGAGCACAAGGCCAATTAATAGACACCAATTAACCTAAATTACTCTGTAAACATTCTTAGAATCAACAAAACTACATGAAGACTGTAGTATCTCAAGAGAAAAACAGACAATAACAGGTGGAATGTCCCAAGTTGAAATGGATGGTGCCAATCCCTAGAGCTGTGAGGCAGCTTTGTTAACCACTCTGCCACTGTGATCATATAAATTAGAGGGGACTGGGCAGTCTAATGGTCTGGAATCCCTACAGATTGCATTTTTGCTCCAGCTGTCTGTGGAGTTTTTTTTGTTTTTTCTGTCCACCCTGGCCTTTGGACCTTACTCTTATTCTATGTTAATTAATGTTGACTTATTTTATTTTCTTACTGTGTCTTTTATTTTTCTATTCTTCATTATGTAAAGCACTTTGAGCTACTTTTTGTATGAAAATGTGGTATTTAAATAAATGTTGTTGTTGTTGTTAATTTGGTTATGGTGTGCTGGGGAGGCAGCATAAAGAAGAAGGACGTCTCACGCCTGGACAACCTGGTGAGGATGGCAGGCTCTATTGTAAACATGGAGTTGGACAGTTTAACATCTGTAGCAGAGCGACGGGCATTAAGCAAACTCCTGTCAATCATGAAGAATCCACTGAATCCACTGAACAGTGTCATCTCCAGGCAGAGGAGTAGCTTCAGTGACAGACTTTTGTCACTGTCCTGCTCCACTGACAGACTGAGGAGATCGTTCCTCCCCCACACTATGCGACTCTTCAATTCCACCCGGAGGAGTAACTCAAAGTTATTGTCTGTTTTTACATGCATTTTTATTACTCTTTAATTTAATATTGTTTTTTGTATCAGTATACTGCTGCTGGATTATGTGAATTTTCCCTTGGGATTAATAAAGTATCTATCTATCTATCTATCTATCTATCTATCTATCTATCTATCTATCTATCTATCTATCTATCTATCTATCTAATTACAGGAGCTGGAGAACATGCATACATCCTCATTTATCACTGTGGGGTTTTGTCTGTGAAGCTTTTGGTACACTTGTGGCTTATATTTCCATAAAGCTGCTCAAGTATGCATGTAGTCCTGCATACATGTTCTGCTGCATATTTGGAAGTTTTAATTTGGATGTGCACAAGTCACTGCCACCCTAGCAATTCAAGCTGATTATCACTGGGACGACTCCATACATATATACATATTCCATTGCAGACAGAATGGGTGGATGGCAACAGTTTTGTGGTTTTTACTTTAGTGCTAACGTATCTTTTAATTCCGCCAACCAGAAATGCTACTCATCGGTATATATCAAAATGAAACTGTTCAATATCAGAAGGGACTTTTAATATTCTTCCCGTTTTCAAAATAGATTACAATAATTTGCAATATACAAAAACGGTTTAACCTGCTTGTTCTCTAAATGTTTATTAAAATACTGTATGGAAATTCTGAATAACAACATGAAATGAAGATATTAATATGTATATTTAGTACACTGGTATTTTATTATTATAAATTTTAAGGGTATTATAAAATTATTTACAGCCAATAAAACGGATGCAATAAAAATTGATCATATGTCCTTTCACAAAAATGATAAATGATACTCAAAGCCATGGTTTTTCAAACAAAAATATGTATACATTACCCAGGAGAACATTTTGTTGTTTTTCCATATGCTGTCGTTCAGCTTGAATCTCTGCTTTTGCTCTCTCTTCAGCAGCCTGCAGTGCTGTTTGATAAGACTGAATTTCTGCCAATAGCTTTTCTTCCCTCTCTCTGTATATGTGTTCCATCATCTCCTGCATGAAGTAAAGTATCAGTACTGTACACCAATTATTGAGTACTCTTTATCTGCTTTATCTTTATCAAAAGGTCTACTGCAAAAGTACTATGACCGGCCTTGGTTAAAGATTCAGGTAATTTGTTCCTTAATAAAAACTGTCACTTAAGGGATAATAAAAATGATCAACTGAATAAAAAACAGGTGGATGACCAGTTCTGAAGTGTAGGTGGGATGGCTGCTGACTTGAAATTATTGACATAGCTGGAGAATTAACAAAGGTTCATCATATTCATTCAGCATAAAAGTGATAGAGGCCTCTCACATTCTTAAAAATATTCCAGTTGTTCCTCAGTTGGAGAATTTCATTTTTTAAATTTCTTTTCAATTAACTGTGGTGGGCTGGCGCCCTGCCCGGGGCTTGTTTCCTGCCTTGTGCCGTGTGTTGGCTGGGATTGGCTCCAGCAGACCCCCATGACCCTATAGTTAGGATATAGCGGGTTGGATAATGGATGGATGGATGGCTTTTCAATTAATAAGCTCTGACATAAAAACAATTAGGATATGTACAACGCTGTATGTTTGACTGTTCCATGAAAAACATCTGTCAAACTGCAGCAGGTCTAACACTGGAGTTTGAACCAAGACGGGTTAACTTATAAAACACAACAGCAAAGTTCATGGCCAGGTTGGATTAAAAAAATAATAATCTTTTTTTCAAATCCAAAGTACAGCAGAGTGAGCTAAATCAGTGTTAAGGTGCTGCATGGAAACTGTTTTTTGTTTTTTTTCATACTTTAAATAAAGCATGAAGATTTTTTTTACATGTCCTGTCCGGAGATCAGAGGCATTGTGTACAGGGAGGCTGAGGCTGAATAGGGGAATTCATGCAAAAATATTCTGAAAGTAAAGACTTAATTAATTTTGACACTGAGCCAGGAGAAATTTTAGGACAGAGTTTTTAAACTGGATCCTAGCAGCAACTAAATTCAGTGGAGAGGCAGAAGCTGAAGTGTATTTCGAGCATGACAAATGGCAGAATATGGCAGCTGGCTGCAGTAATTTGGATGAGCCAGAGAGGTCAGACAGAAGCTGCAATTATTCCAGGTAGCAGAAGTCAGCAGATGCCCGATATAAAAAGAACAAGAACCTGAACAACAAGATAAATAGCACTGGGCAGAAAAGGTCGGGATATTGTTTGCAATGTGAAGAAAATAAAAAAAGTCCTGGGTCAGTGTGAAGAGATGTACAGAATATATGAAAGACTGTCACACTTTACAATCACACTGAGGTCCTCAATGATAAGGGTGAGGTGAAAGGGTGGCACTCTCTGGGGCAAAACCAAGAAAATAATTCATGGTGAGAGAATCAGAAAGTAAGTAAGAAAACAAAGAGAGACAGATTCAGAATACCTACAATATATTGTTGCACCGTGTTTTCCCAAAGCCCTTCCTTGACATACACTTCTGGAGAGTTACAGAGGAAATGAGAGAAACTTGAATGGATTAGTCAGACTAGTGCAGTATAGAACCTCTGATTTCTGAATCATAAACGGTATTGCTTATAATGTTCTTAATTAAAAATAACTAGACTAAGAGTTAGACCACTTATTTGTATCATAAATAAAAATTCAAGTCTTGCATATATATTGATTGATATGGCAATATGTTTAAATATTAAAAAAAACATACTTACTATAAGACTGAACTTTAGAAATGTGCTAGAAGCTAAATTGGTAATAATTTGGGCTTCACCATAAAAAGTTTAATAATACCTTATTGATTATATGATATAATAACAAATGTTATATATATATATATATATATATATATATATATATATATATATACTGTATATATATATATATAAAAAGAACATCCAGCACCCACAAGAATGCAATGTCCAATGAACAATGGCAACAAGATGCACAAAGAAAGAGGAACAATAGAACTAACGTATCCAGCGAATACGTATCCTAAATGCACGAACATGATCAAAACAGACTAAACTACCATTGTATCATTGTGCCATTTTTAATAAAAGAGTGTTTCGCTATGCTAGTTATTATTACCAGCTGTGTGACACAACAGTGATATAATTAACTGACCTTAAATGCATGTGCTTTGTTGTTTTCTGTCTGTTTTTGCATTTGCTGATTTAAAGTCTCCAGCTGAGTTTTCAAATTATGGTTCAGTTGGATGCTGTCTTGAAGCTCTTGCTGTAGCAATTCCTTCTCCTTGAAGAGTTTAGATTCCAGCTTTTTCAAAGCCTTGTACAACAGTAGCTGTTTTGAATCCAGCGGTAATCCACCAGGCTTATTTTAAAAGAAAGTATAAGGCCCATTTAACACATGTATACTTTAACAACGGTAACATAATGAGACATACTTATGAAAATATCATAAATGTGCTTGTAAGGTTGATTATAAATAACAAAAATATAGTATCCAGATTGTTATACAAGGTCAACAATTATATATGATTATATGGCCATCATCAGAAAATACAACTGGTTGCACCTGATGTCTAAAAGACAAAAAAGTCTGCAAAATTTATTAAACAATGAAAATTTTAAATAAAGTTAGAAAAAACTTATTCGGGCCTAAACCAAGTTTATGTAATCATAAAATTCACAAAGACTCAACACTTGAACCTTTACATTTGGAACATTATTTGTGAAAATACAATAATAACACAATGGGCATGTCTCTAGAAGGCATGCATGCTCATTTTTGTGGATGCAAAATAAAGCCGATCCCAGAAAATACCCTATTATGGCAAAGGCACTGCTGTATATTTTTACTAATGTGTTACTTATTATACTAAATTAATATTAAATAGTGTATGGTTGGAAAAAGAACCCAGATAAATGATACTTATCTCCCTATACCCACAATCAATCCAAAATTATTCAATTATGAAGAAGCTTAGATTCATTAACTCAAGTATGAACAATTGGCACCCTCATGGGGTAGGAGGACATTCTTATTTAATCATTTGATGTTTCTTGTTTTTTTTTTCTAAAGTACCTCCCCTAATCTTTTTGCTCCTCTTTCGTTAGTATAGAACACAACCTGACAATAAGTGAGAGAAAAGTGAAGTATGAGCACAGCAGCCTTTCCCTAGTGTTTCACAGTTCTAAAAGAAGGCTCCTAGTGAATCAGGCTACAGAATGTGCTCAGCTAGCAGTGGTGTGTCACTATTTCTTGGGATCTGCAGTGAGGTCTGGAGTGGTAGTAACTGTAACCTTACAGACATGCTTCTTTTGACAAACATACATTTTCAAGGAAGCAATGTCAAGTACGAGGAACATACACAAATGCTGATTCTAGGTTGTTTTTAACCATACTTCCAACAAATTTAACTGATTAAAAATTTATATTTTTACCTTAACTAAAAGAGGTGAGTTACTATAACCATTTGAAGTTAAATAAAATACAACTGTTTGTATACATGTTGTGGGTCTGAAAGAGTGCTGTAGGAGCATCATATGAAAACAAAACTATGAAGTGTGATTCTACTAGGGGGTGATCTCCAAGTCGTAGTTCCCTCTGCAAAGAACAACTGGCCGAGAATAGCACTGCTGAAATAGCACACATACAGTCAGTACTGCTGGGGTTTCATTTTTAAAATTGCCTGTGCTCAACTGCATGCCATTTTTACAGTCAGTTCAATCACACACCAAATTGCACCATTGTATGGAGGTATGATACTGTCATTCCTGGGTCCAAATTGTCCCACAACAGACCTCTTAATAAATTCATTTTAATCTACTTAATTTTAGTTATATATCCTGGGGAAAAACAGAACAGTTGTATTTGCCAGATGCAACAGTATGCTATAAAACATAATATATTCTTAAGATTCCAGGTGAGCTAATTATGGTGTTCCTCCCTGCTGGCCGCTGCAGACTTGGTTCTACAATAAAATGAAATAAAATAAAAAGAGGAATAACCTTGGAGGTCAACATCACCCCGAAAGTGGATAGTAGACATCATGTAGTATATGTGTACCAAATTTCAGGTCAATAATTAAAATGGTTTGCGAGCTACAGGTGATTTAATATCCTAGACAGACAAACAGACAGCCGCGACAGCGTACTGTATAACAAGATTCTCGCTACGACCTCACATATGTGCGCAAAATGTTGTACATTCAGTACACAGTAGTTTGTAATAACACACATAGCATAATTATGGCCTAAAAGTATATAAAAGTGAACCCAGCAGCCCTGCAAAGAAAACATATTTTGGCTACTGGTACTGGGATTGCATTCTTTCAATCTTTCCAGATCATGTGACCACAAGTAAGGATGTGGATATAGACTGACTGATAAACTTAAATCTGTGCTGATGGACTTAGATCCCTTTTCACTACTATGGACTGGTACACTGTCTGCAAAACTGCTGTTGCGCCAATTCATTGGTCAGTTTAACAATCACCTCTTCCCTCACAGGAACTTGAACTTCTCTACTTGGGACAAGTGCTCTCCCTTGCAAGTAGAGAGGAAACCAGACTTTTCTGTGAAAGGACCATGGCATGAGATTTCTCAGTTCTAGTTCTCATCCCCAACACATCACACACAAACTGTTCCTGTCTGTATGGGATTTCACAGTCTTAAGAGGCCAAGAGGGCAGAACCTTAGAGATAAACCTTTGTGTGACCAGTGGCTTGCACAGGAGCATTTGAGAAGAAGAGTTATTCCGAATGACTAGGGACTACAGTATATTGCTGTGAAAAAATCAGAATACCCTATCCCTCCCAATTCAGCAACTAGAGAAGCTTTCTAAGTATTTGAATAGAGATTTCACAATCTCTCAGAAAAGCACCAAAAGTACAGTGCATCCGGAAAGTATTCACAGTGCATCACTTTTTCTACATTTTGTTATGTTACAGCCTTATT
Organism: Polypterus senegalus; assembly: GCF_016835505.1. NCBI lineage: Eukaryota > Metazoa > Chordata > Cladistia > Polypteriformes > Polypteridae > Polypterus > Polypterus senegalus. Next base: position 157,105,994 of record NC_053157.1, read on the forward strand.
CCAAAATTGATTTAAATTCATTTTTTTCCTCAGAATTCTACACACAACACCCCATAATGACAACGTGAAAAAAGTTTACTTGAGGTTTTTACAAATTTATTAAAAATTAAAAAAGTGAGAAAGCACATGTACATAAGTATTCACAGCCCTGAAGCCATAGTTATATATCCTGCCATGAAGCTCAAAATTGAGATCAGGTGGATCCTTTTTTCCCTGATCATCCTTGAGATGATTCAGCAGCATAACTGGAGTCCACCTGTGGAAAATTCAGTTGATTGGACATGATTTGGAAATGCACACACCTGTCTATATATATTAATTTCTGAAACTGTTGGAGTTTATTCATTTCTCCACTGCTACCAATATAATATAATAATCTACAATAGGTTAGCTTCAGTTGTTTTATTTGGGGTAAGGACTACATCATTTAAGCTCATTTGTGTTTTCCATTAAATAAAATGAGTTATTAATGTTAATATTTTCATGTTTAGCATGGAGATAATTAGCATACACACATCAGAATTTCAGTAGGTTCTGTACACGACAGTATTACTACTCAGATATGAGTATACATTAAAAGTCGGGCAGAAAACCTAAAACAGCTAAATGGTTTAAAACTAAATTAAGGTATTTTGAGGGAAAAGAGAAAAATAGTATTTAATAAATTAGATCAGAGTTGAGGGTGTGGAATAAATTCCACAAAGAATAACTAGAAGTCAGTTTATGTTTCCTTTAAAAACATTTTCAACAATTAGTTTCTATTCTCTTATCATCTGTTCATATTCCTGTATTATACTTAAAACTCTTTGAAAACATAATGGAATGAGTATTCATTTTTTATATCTCAACTGTCAAAATGGTGTCATAGGAACATATATTATAAAGGGCATCTGTCACTGCTTCCTAAATGTATGCTCCTGATTACACTTTACAGATTACTGGATAACTGGTACCTTTTAGACTGTTTCATTATCTAGTGATCTGTCAGCTGTTCTATATTAAAGCATCCATCAATCCACTAAACAGTTGATAGGTAAAAAATGCACTGTCTATTACATTTTTCGCATAAATACTTGTTCACACAGGTGCTTGAAAAACACTTCACGTGTTAAGAGGTGATTATACATGTGGAGGGGTTAGCATTATCTGAGAGAGTTGAGATTTGCAAGGTGTCCTAATACAATGGTTCAAAGTAAAGATTTACATAAGCGTTGAAACAGTTTCTGCACCAGAAATGCACATGGATGCAAATTAAGTTTTACTACTTCTGTAAAGTTTGTTATACAACAGCATTTGATTCAAATCCAAGAACAGCACAAGCATATCAAACTCTAATAGCGCATTCTATTAGCTGGAACAAATAATAAGTTGGCAGACCTACTGTTGATGATGCTGTACCTGTAAATACATTTCCTCCAACTTTCCTTTGTGCCCCTCACTTATCTCAGCACCTTTATCTTTCTGCAGAAGAAGGCATGCAAGATACTGTTCTTGTGATTCATTTTTCTCTGCACACTCTGCAAAGTTGCTGGACCTTAAAAAGAGTTCAATTTATTTAAAAGATTTTACTCTTTCTATTGTCATTATAATAAACTATATACAAAAGTGAGTGACTTAAGTGATAACTTATAATTTGCTTAGTAACATTTTCTAATAAATTACATAGTTTTGAATTTTAACTGAATGTTAAAATATGAAAATACTCTATACATGTGGCATATGTTTTATTAACTTCATAAAATCATACCTTATTTTTTCTTTGCATTTTGCCTCAGTCAGTACTGAAATACGTTCTTTAATTCTTTCCTTTTCTGCTTCCCAGGCAAGCATCGCTGTTTGATGTTGTCTCTTTCCAAGTGCTAGCTCCTTCTAAATTAACAGACACACAATATTAAAGCTGAACTCTACTTAATATACTTTGCCCAGCTTTTAACAATAAACTAAGCAATTATTGAAGTTTATCTATTTTGTTGTTTCAATGATCACTATTATAAACAAAACAAACAACTCTTCTTTAAAACAAACTTTTGCAGATGATAATATATGTGAAGAGAGCTGCAATAATATTTTCTATGGTAAGATCATTTTAATTTAATTTTAAATATTTTTTATGAAGTTTCTTGATGTTAATAGCATTGAATGTGTATATAACTTATTTTAATGTTTGTTGTTCTACTTGATGGTTAATCCCAACTGCTCAGTACATTTTCCCTTTTTGCAAACTATTGCAAGATGTGCTGCTCTCCTAGGCATGAGAAGACATGTTCACCCAAAGGGCTAATTAACAGTGCCTGGGATTGCAGCTCTACATCTCCCAGCCAGCCCACCTTTTGACCCTGAATATTATTTTTAAAGTAGCCTGTAATTCAAAATTAAGAGTATGTATTCCTGGATAGTCTGTTGAAACTCCCACGTAAATTAGTATGGGTCATTATTCACTATGAAGCATGCTAAATTATTAACCATTTGAGGACATTCTTTCAGGAAACACACTTTAATTTCAAAGACTGTAACTATTTTTTAATAATTTCATAAAAACTTTACTTTTAGATCAAGAATAAGGCAGCGTGCCTGCTCCACTTCTTCTTCCAACTTTCTGTTGGGCTTTACTGCTTGTGTTTCAATCAGGACTGTATCCGGGTTGTTATGTTGTCTCTGTATTGAACTCTCAAGGTGTGAAACCTGTAGAAAAATGACATAAAATCTAAAGAACAATGAAAAATACACAAATCCACATTACAAAGAAATCAAAGATATGTTGTGTTTAACTATGTTTTTTATTCAATCTAATGCTAATTCAATCAATCCATTCCTTTTCTCTTTTTTATTTTAAAGAATGTTGTAAATGTCCTCTGAATTAAATTTTATCTATTGTCAAGTGAAATGATATCTTTTCCCATTGTCTTCGATGTGTGGGTTTGTGTACTTCCAATTGAGCAAAATCCTACCAATAATACAGTATAAGCTATCACAATACATTCTTATTTAACATGGCACCGGAGAGTGGTGACATGCTGTATGTTAGTTGGACATGCAAATAAGAATCTCTCAGTACTCTGTACATGTGACAGTACTACAGCTACCACAATTAGTAGATTGTTCATTAAAAGGTGAAGTCCTGAAGGAGATGTGGTGCAACAATGGTGGTTATTGTGAATCTAAAACTGATAAAGAATGATTTTATTCCCATAAGGTCTGAGCAGAGAATATTCCTAAAATTTGTGATCAGAAAGGTACCTGACAACATTGAATACAAGTAGGGTCTTAACTTAGAAATAGTTTGGATATCCTACATCAGTGGAGATGTGTGTTATGGACTGTTTTAAGTTCAATTAGATTATATTTTCTATAGACTGAGAGTGAATAAATTTCATCTAGTGCTGAAGTCCTTTCACTCTCTAAAAATCTAATAGAAGGGTCTTGCTCCGAGTGCCTCTGTCTCAGGTTTTCTAGAGCTTTTCTTGGGTAGTCTGGAGATACAGCTTATACCTTCATCACAGATAGAAAGTGTAATTTGTACAACAGATAACAATGAAGAAAGGTTAAGAAAGTTCCTCTGGCTTCTTTTAAAAATGTTACTAGCATGTACAGTAATAAACAAAATCCTTTGATTAAAAGTTTTTTTAACCAATTACACAAATATATTGTCAAAACACAAATATTGACATTTTCCAATATTATGCATTTGCCATATATTAATATTGTGTACCTTAGGGATAGTCAAAATATACATTATATATCTTATAATGCAATTGATAGTAACATCTCGTCCTTCAAGCATTAAAATGTACTCCTTCACCTGTACCATATTCTATTTGAATGCTGAAGTATTAATTTTATTTATTTTCTACTTTTCCAGAACAGGTCTTTGGGCAACTGGAACTTATCCCAGCAAGCACAGTGAAAAAAATCCTTGGATGGTGTGCCAGTACAGAGTGAGCACACACACACACACACACATACACACACACACACACACTAATCAGGGCTCAATTTAGCATTGCCAATCAACTTTACCTACATTGTCTTCAGGCTGTGGGAGGAAACCAGAGCACCTAGAACAAACCTATGCAGACACAGGGAAGGCATACAGACTCCACACAGAGATGACGCATGATGTGAACCCTGGCTTCCTTGTTGGCAGCAGCAAAACCACTGCACTACTGTGTTGCCCAAAGATAAAATATAGTATGTGATTCCTAATTAACTGGCAGTAACTAACTGGCATACACAACAAATCATATAGGGCTTCCTCTCAATAACCAAGTGGATATAAGTTCCAGTCCTTCCATAATTTCATTATTACATATATTTTTTGTCCATTAGTAGAACTGAAAGTTAGGTAATGTCATGTTACTCTATGGAGGACAAATCTATTTTTAGCTGTGGCCTCTCATCATTCCAAATGAATAAAGTCACAGCTGCAACCAGGGCTTTAAGAAGAATTTGCTGACATATAGCAGAATTCACTGAAAAAAATTATTTTATCAGATCACATAACGCGAAAGGCACCAACTAACTTAGGTTCGCTTCTTAATGGGGGATCACAAGTAATTTCAAGATCAGTTGCATAAGTTTACCTTTTACCTGTCTCACTGTTCGTACTATGCACAGTGTATTCAACTCTCATTACCTCTAATGGCAGGCTTCTTGATAACTGGAACTGTCTTTTATTTACAGATCTTCATTTCAAGCCAGTTTTACAACCGACAGAATATTACACCCTTGAGTACCCTTAAGGGACCACAGCAGCACAGGGAATGGACAATCCTGAAATCAGCTTGACTAAATAATAATCAGAAAAGGCACTTACTTTTAAGATTTAACTTGTAGAATATACCTGTATTTATTTGCTTGAAACCAATTACAGCAGGTATATAAAGCAACTAGCAAAATACCCGCGCTTCTCAGTGGCGAAGTACTGCCTTAAAATTTTTATTAAGAAGAAAATGAAACCTGTTTAAACAGAGGGAAAATATACCAATAATTATTTGTTAAGGATCTCTTTGTATACCACATTGTGAGTTTGGCCCTCCAGTTGTAATATGACCAAGCTGTGTGCTGACCTTACTCTTGAGCATGCAACGTACAGTTGGCCATGTGAACAGTAATCTTGTTTCAAATCTCACAGCTTGGATTGCTGCTGTCATAATCGGTTTGAGTTTCATGGTTTGTTTCAATTATGACAGTATTTGCAGGGCTTGTGTTGAAGTGACATTCGGCATCTGTTAAGCATTGTAAGCATACAACCGGTTTCATCGATAACTTCACATCCAGCTTTTGGGAGTTTAAACATTCATAAACATCAAAGTGTCCACTACTGAAATCGTCACCTGTGAGTCTAAGATGTTTAAGAGACACTGGCAGTTGTCGAAAGGTGTAAAATATTTGTCCATTTCGGTACACTTGAAAGCGACAACTGAACAATTCAGCGGCAGCCATCAACTCACATGCAGAACCATAGGTGAAGGGCTTAAGCATTTCACTCTTATAGTGCTCCTGTGTAGTATAATTATCTCCTGTACCATCATCAGTCCACACCTTGAACCTGTCCCAGTAATTCAATACATAAGACACAATGTTCCTCCGGATATCAAGAGTGAGCCTGATATGGCCGTGCAATATGTAACACAGAGAATGGAGAAGGTAGGTGCCATCTCCAGGCATGGAAACCACTCGGTAAGTGACAGTTCTTTGATTGATGGTGATCACCTCGATAGACATGTTAATGGGGGTACGGTTGGAATGATAAAGGAAATGGGTACCTGAACAATGTAAAGTAAGTCTAAAATACCTAAACAATAACTATAATCGTAATAAACGAACAATAAAACAGCAGAGAAGCCGTGGATTAAATAAAAAGGCTGTAGTCATCAGCAGGGAGACGTGAATCCCGTGGCGAAGCAAGGAAGGGAATGTAGAGACGGAGCGACGGACTGGCCTTATATAGGCAGGCAGCCAACACTGTGGGAGGCGTTGGGATGGGGGACCCAACGCCGCCTCACACGGTGACCGAGCTGCAGGTTATGGACATATATATATATATATGTACGTAAGTAGGATTCAGTTAGCGTTGGGAACTCGCGTACCAAATTTCTTGAAGATGGGCCCATAAGTAACAAAGACCGTTGAAAAGTTCAATATGGCGGCCGACAGTGGCATCATACCACCGAAATAAGTACGTACATTGATTTCGGTTAGCGCAGGGAAGCCGCCTACCAAATTTCGTGAAGATGGGGCCATAAATAAGAAAGTTCACCATGATGGACGTCGTCGACCATTATGACCATTACGTGTACAATTTCGAAATGAAACCTACTTAACTTTTGTAAGTAAGCTGTAAGGAATGAGCATGCCAAATTTCAGCCTTCTACCTACACGGGAAGTTGGAGAATTAGTGACGTTGGAAAGTTCAATATGGCGGCTAACAGTGGCATCATACCACTGAAATAAGTATGTACATTGGTTTCCGTTAGCGCAGGGAAGCCGTCTACCAAATTTCGTGAAGATGGGGCCATAAATAAGAAAGTTCAACATGGCGGACATTGTTGACCGTTATGCGTAAAATTTCGAAATGAAACCTGCTTAACTTTTGTAACTAAGCTGTAAGGAATGAGCATGCCAAATTTCAGCCTTCTACCTACACGGGAAGTTGGAGAATTAGTGACGTTGGAAAGTTCAATATGGCGTCCGACAGTGGCATCATACCATCGAAATAAGTGCGTACATCGGTTTCGGTTAGCGCAGGGAAGCCGCCTACCAAATTTCGTGAAGATGGGGCCATACTATCACACATACTAGTTCAACATGGCGGATGTTGTCGACCGCTATTGACCGTTATGACTGTTACGTGTAGAAGTTCGAAATGAAACCTGCTTAACTTTTGTAAGTAAGCTGTAAGGAATAAGCCTGCCAAATTTCAGCCTTCTACCTATACGGGAAGTTGGAGAATTAGTGAGTGAGTGAGTGAGTGAGTGAGTGAGTGAGTGAGTGAGTGAAGGGCTTTGCCTTTTATTAGTATAGTTAGTATAGTATAGATACACAGAATCATACACCCTGGGTTCTTTAACTCTCTGTTCTTTAACTCTCTGTTCAGTCCACCAGAAGTTATAGGATGCGGATGATTATTTCACTCCCAGGTATTTTCTTTTCTTGCAGGTTAAGCGTTCTCAAACAAAGCAAAGACACAGCAAGCGAGAAATGGATAACTCTTTGGCATATTTAAAACAGCAGCTGGAGTAGTTTCCAGTACTAGATCTACCTTTTTCTCACCTAAATAGGAAACATACACCAGTACAAGATCATGTTGACATTCACTTCTGCACTTGCTCATAGCACATAAAAATGCTTCTCACATTGGTATCATCAGAAGGCTGAAGTTTAATTTCCTAAGATTCCCATCCCAAATAAGCAAAAATAGAAAATAATAATAATAAAGTCTATAAAGTCCTGCTTCATGTTCCAACTTCCCCAACATCTAGTACACTTCTGCTCATTGACAAGACTTCAACTAAGAAGCAAAAATACCTCTTGCATGAACAACTTAAAACATATATTATACAAACATATAACCATTTTTGGAGAATATTTACTTTAACAATGTTCTTCAACAACTTTTCTAGTTAACGTGAGATGGAGAAAAAGTATAGTTTAACCTCAGAGAGCTTTGCTGAACATAAGGGGAACATTTCATAGTCAAATGTTTAACCTTAACAAATCCAATCTGAGTCAGCAAAATAGCAGAAGGAAGCTCACTCTTTATTCAGTTTGTAAGAACTGTAGCCCAAATCATAACATCAATGGGTGTGTTCCTATGCACACACTAAAACCAGGATAAAGTGAGTAACCTGGTTAAGGCAGAAACCTGCTTTTCTAAAAACCTCTATTTACATGCTTCTGGAGTTCTCCTTTGGGAAACTAATTTAACATCATTAAAAAAAGGGGTTAAATGCCATCATCTGCCTTCATGAATCTATACTAATAAAAGGCAAAGCCCTCACTGACTGACTGACTCACTGACTCACTGACTCATCACTAATTCTCCAACTTGCCGTGTAGGTAGAAGGCTGAAATTTGGCAGGCTCATTCCTTACAGCTTCCTTACAAAAGTTGGGCAGGCTTCATTTCGAAATTCAACGCATAATGGTCATAAATAGAAGCTATTTTTCTCCATTTACTGTAATGGAGTTGAGCTCGAAAGCCGTGGGGGGCGGGGTTTCGTGTGACATCATCACGCCTCCCACGTAATTACACAGTATGTAGAAAACCAGGAAGAGCTCCAAAAAACGCTTAAAAAAACATGCATTATATAATTAAGAAGGCAGCAAAACAATTAGAAGCAAGCGAGTGACATATAAAACCATATTTAGCGGCTCACGTGAACTAACGCAGTGCGCAGACAAAAAGCAACAGTTCCAAAGAGTGCTGAACAAAAAACGAATTACACTGCTACGCTCAAATAGCTAAACCACATGCTGTGGCACAATAGTAGAGGCTTCGCCTCTAGCCCCAAATCTGAGGTTCGACTCCCGAGAGGGGATGCACTGAGTATATACGTACACATTTTTATTCATTTTACCTTTGCATCCCCTTGGTTTGAGACGTATGAAAAAATATGCGGTTAACGCAGAAAGACAGATCACCAATTGAAGCTTTATGAATAATGGATACTTTATTTGCGATCAATGATTGTTTTGGTAAAGCCATACTCAGTGTATTCATTAGATGAACGGTAAAAAAGTAAGAGCGAGGGGAGGGTAACTTATTGAGGCACGCAGGCAAAACCACAATAGCACGGGCTCGATGTACTGTAGTCTTGCGTCAACTCGATCTGAATTGCGATCACATTGAAAAATATATCTTTTCAAGTTCTATTTAGTCCATATGTGTCAAACGCAAGGCCCACGGGCCACATCCGGCCCGCGTGTAATTAAATCCGGCCCGCAAGATCATTTTATATATTATTGTTATTAATGGCCCGGGGATATGAAGCGCTGGTAACACAATAAACTACAGATCCCATAATGCAGCGCTTCAGCTGCCTTGCCGAACACTTACCGCGTTAATCAAGTCTAGCTTATGATGCTGCAAGTTATTGCGAAGCTAGCTCACACAATGCCGAAGAGAAAAGGTGATTCTGAACATAGAGCCTTTAAAAACCGATGGGAGGCTGAGTATATGTTTATTGACATTGCCGGTAAACCGTGTGTCTCATTTGTGGAGCTAATGTGGCTGTAATTACAGAATTTAATCTAAGACGACACTATGAGACAAAACATCAAGATAACCTGAAACACCTGAATGCAATGCACAAGATACAGAAAGCAGAAGAGTTAAAGAAGAATCTGACACTTCAGCAGACGTTTTTACCCGTGCACAATCACAAAGTGATTTCAAGTGAAGCTACTTTTATGGGAGACACAAATGCACCAGTGCAACTTTCCCCACTTTCCCTGTTGCCAAGTAATGTTGAACCAAATTGGCACAACGGTGTTCCCAAATACGCATTTTGTTGATAAACTGAGCGCACTGCGCACTGAGTTCGCGGCGCTTTGGTGACTTTGAAGAACAAAAAGAATTTTTAGTTGTTTCGCAACCCATTTGCTGTCGATGTGGAAACTGCACCTGTGCAGATTCAGATGGAGGTGATTGAGCTGCAGTGTAATGGCACACTGAAGGCAAAGTACGATACTGCACGGCCCGCACAGTTTATTCACTCCATTCCCGCACAAATGCTCCAGCTCCGTCTACATGCGGCTCGAACCTTGTGCATGTTTGGTAGCACATATCTGTGTGAGAAGCTCTTCTCAGTGATGAAGACTAACAAAACAGCACACAGGAGTCGCCTCACTGATGAGCACCTGCAGTCCATCCTGAGAATCTCCACAACACAGAACCTCACACCAAACATAAACGAACTTGTTGCCAAAAAAAGATGCCAGGCTTCCAGCTCTGATAAAATGACATAAGAGCAAAGACAACTGAATGATTTGATTTGTTATTGCTGAAAAGAACAAAATTTATTTATATTTCCAGGGTTTGTTATGCACCATGTTCATATTTGAATTTGTATAATTTTGACAGGATATATTTTTATGGAGAGCAAAATATTATAAGTTATTTAAGGTTTGAGTTGATTTATTCCGGAATAATATTCTGTTGACTAAATAAAAATTCCTTCTATTTAAAATTTAAATAGAACTTGAACAGAAACGTAATAATCATAATATCCACGCAGACTTGCACGTAAGAGCGAGAGTCATCCGTTTTAACAAACAGCGTATTGCACTGATACAAAATGGCCTGCCCATTTAATTATTTAGGAATGGATAAATAAATTAAGATTTTGTACAAATAATGTTTTTCATTTTTCTTCCTTCTGGCACCCCCAGCAACAGTTGCTCGCACCCCAAAGACTGTATATGTGTGTGTATATATATACATATATATATATGTGTGTGTGTGTGTGTATATGTATATATGTAGATATGTATGTATATATATGTTTATATATATATGTGTGCATGTATATATATATGTATTTGTGTGTATGTATATGTATGTGTGTATATGTAGATATGTATATATATATATGTATATATATGTGGATGTATGTGTATATATGTATGTATATATATATATGTATGTATATATGTGTTTGTGTATATATATGTGTATACAGCAACACTCATCACTCACAACAATGACAAAACAATTACATTGACAATCATGTTACGTTTTTTTCAAAATGTTTCCTTTTCTTTATCATTACTTCTTTAACACACTACTTCTCCGCTGCGAAGCGCGGGTATTCTGCTAGTTCTATAATAAACATGAAGCCTGTTATAATTTTGTTGTGTTTTATAGATACAGTATGTCATTTATGCACTGTAACATAAATAACATCAATCCCATTTTTACATCCTGAACCAACAATGAATTGTGGTATGAACACTGGCCATTGTGTCACCTGATTGCACTACTTCAATGTATCTATAGCAAATAGCTAAGTGAAAACTAAACTGACAATTTAATTATATGTTTCTGTTACCGAATATCATGCAAAACACACATTTCTGCATGGCAATATGACTGAGCCCTGCAAAGGACCAGAATACTGGTACATGTGCTTCTTTCCGTACACCTGATAATAATAATGCATATTTACTTACTTCAATAAAATAGGTTTTGTGTTAGGTTTCTTGTTATTTTTAAAAAGTAATCAGACTACGTAATGCACATTACTTGTAATAGGTTACCCATAAAACTGCTTTCGAGATTGTGCTGCCCAGCTTAGCACTGTACATTCAGCTCATTAACATAAATTTAGTGAATTCTAAAATATTAGGACAGATTATTTCAACAATGAGAAAGAATAAATTACATTATGTGTGTAAATGTGGTGAATAAAGTAACATATAAAAGCCTTATGAAATGTGACCTTGCTTCTTAATCCTCAAGCACAAAACTCTAAGTTTCCCTTTTCCCTCAATGTTTTGCATGTATTATCAACTTTTTCTTATTTTTTGTGCTAACATTTTGCTTTGAATTTCACCAAAAAAAATGCAAGCAAGAAAACAGAAAGTGGTTTAACTTGTCTACAGATGACTACAAGAGGAGAGGATCTGCCTAAGTGTGGTTCTATAAGCCATTATGCACAGAGTGAATAAAACATTGTAGAAGTTAAATTTCAGCCCTGGATTGATGTGCTTTATTATCTGCTGAGTTTGTGCTTGACTTTCATATTTTTCTTTTGAGCTTATGCTTAAAGGCTGAAGGTGCTATTTTAATAATCACTATGATAAAAGTTTGAGCTATTAAGAAAGGGCATTAAGAAAAGGCATTTTTAGTGACTTTATAGCAAAAAATATATAGAGCTTAAGAGAAAAGGTAAAAAATTAAGGAATAATCACAGTTCTGTTGTAATGCTTAGGTTAAGTTTCCTGTTGATATACCCAGCTGGAATAAAAAAAGAAAACCCATTGTCTCACAAATCCTGAGAACAGAACAAATGTGCAAAATCTCTTGCTACTAAGTGCACCTGTTAAAAACATTTAAAAGTCACATACTCCTAAGCTGACAGGACTATCAATCAACCTACTGGACCAGGTTAATTGTGGTTGTTTAAGCACCCCTCCTTTATAACACTTACTAACAAGATGCCTCTTGCAAGACTTACACACCTCTGTCATACCCAGAAGTGTGGCCAGAGGAAGCTCATTGGACATCTAGAGTACTTCCGAATGCCATATAAAAAGGGGCCAGTCCCCACCATTTAATGGCCAGAGTTGGGATGAAGAGGACAAAGCCTGAGGAGGAGGAGTGAAGGTGGACTGGTGGCAAGGAAGGGACTGAACTGTGTGTTGTGGTGTTGGTGATTTGTGCACACTTTACTGTAAATAAACCAGGTGTTGTTTCTGAACCTGTGTCCTGCCTGTGTGTGTCCGGGTCTGGCTTCACAATATATATATTGTGGAATATTCGGACCTGGACACAAACAGGCAGACACAGAATGTCTCAAAACACACACATTTTTTGCACAACACACTAACACAATCACCACAATAACATTCTTTCTCTTTCTCTTCTGCAGCCTCCACTCCTCACACGCAAACTCCACCCTCTTCCACCCGATTCCGGCTCCTAAGTGGAGTGAGGCGGCCTCTTTTATACTGCACCAGGTGCTCTCCGATTAGCATCCGGCAGCACGTGAATTCAGCTCCTTCTCTGGCAGCACTTCCAAGCCCGTGCCCATGGCCCCAATGCAACCCAGGGTGGCTGTCCTTTCACGTCCCATAAATAAAGAAGACCAACACTTTCTCCTGCCTGTGTTTATTGCCTATATGGGATACCCAGTGGTCAGTAATCAGTATTTATGTTACACTAAAAACAGGCTGGGTTACCTTGATGAGGGACTCTTTGAGTTGACATGTAAGGTCATCTTTTTCTTTCTCTATCTGCTTCCTTTCTTCCTCCATCTTCTTTTTGAACTCTTCAAATTGGGCTTGAAGGTCCTACAATAAAAACGTACCCAGTCTTATTTTAGAAAATATATATTTTTCTTAATAATGCCTGAAAAAAAGCTTTTAGACATTCACTACACTATTCCATTATTATTGTTTTTGTTTTCTTTTACTTTTTATACAGACAGGAGTGATCAGTGTGGGTCCATGGCTAATGCTTCTGATGTCACCAAATCTGATTTTGTTTAAAAGTAATTCATATGAACAAAACTAATTTATAATCTGTCATATCTCATGTGGTAAGCATGTGAGGGATAGCGAGATCACTTTCATGCTTAAGACTGTTGCCCAGTTTGCTTTCATGCAGTCAACAGCATTTTTAGCAATACTGAATAACTGAATGAAGAAGGGAGTGATGTTTTACTGGAGTATACTTTATCATAGGCATGCATAACTGCTTTGGACGTGGGTCATTTCATTGTTTTGCTGAGAAAATGAGTATGTCTATTCTAACCTTCAACACAACTGAATCCATGATTTTGTTTTATTGCAGGTGGGAATGTATGCTAATTTAGAAAAGGCTGGATTATTGTGCTTTATGTGGGCAACAAAATGTAAGTTGTTCTTACTTATAAAGGAATACCACCAACAATTTTGCTGTGCAATATTTTTTGTTTCTATGCACATCTTAAATTACAATTTAAAATACTTTGATGTAGCATATATTAAGGCCCCTTTTACAGTTAAACATTTAGATATTTCCTTCCTGTCTATTGACTGAGAAGACGATTAGGATGGAAACACTACAATGTACTTCTTTGCTCATAGCCATTTCATAAGACAAGTCTAGATCTTAGAACACCCTGAGAATATTTCATGCTATGAAGTCGTTTCATCCGACCAGCAGTGGACTCCATATGCCTCCAATGGAATGGCAGAAGCCATAAACTTTGGTGGCTTTTCAAGCACAAATTGTATTTGCACAGAGTACCAGAAAACATTTGGTTGCCCTATAAGAATATAAAATTATAGCAATGGAAAGCAAGAGATGGAACAGAAGTGTTAAGTGTTTCATCATCAATCTGCATATCTTCATCTAGGCTAAAGGAGTAAATACTTTGGTAAACACTGGGAAAATCTGAGCAAATATAATTGTTTGTGAGATTTAACTTGAGGTATTATACTTTCTATAGAAGAAAGTAAAAGAAGTAACATTTAATTATGGTTAACGTCTGAAGGAAAGTGCAAGAAAAAACACTACCAAAGTGTTCAAAGTAATATATAGAAACTGTTTTACAAAACTAATTTGTGGAGTAAAAATGTAAAATCATTCAATTTGTAGCATGGATATGACTAATGCATTGCAAATTGAATGAGCTTATTAGTATAATTTAAAATAAGCATTTTCACTGAAGAAGGGTAAAACAGAAAGGATGCGCTTTTAGGACGTAATCACTGTTGCAAGAAACAGATAGTAAAATGCACTAAAGATTTCAGAATCTTCTATATCTTTAATACTTACATTGCAATGTGTTTTTTAATTTTCCTGTTATTCTTGGCTTACAATCAAATATTTTCGTTTTACACTAACAATCTGAAACAACTTACAAACTCAAAAATTCTTATAATGTCCAACGATTAATCTGTTGTGAAAAGCAAGCTTTCCCACCTTTTGTATCTTTCGTTTCTCAGCTTCCATGGTGTTCTGCACAGATTTCAACTCTGCTGCATGTTTTTTGGTAACTTCTTCCAATCCTTTTATTAGTTGTTCTTTTAATCGGGCCTTTTCTTCATCAGGAAGCTGTTTTGCTTTGTGTAGCTCTTCACCATGGATCTGCTGACATTTAAAGAAAAAATGCCACGAGCCATTTTAATGCGGAAAGCTAAAGTCGAATTAATTTGTAGTGTGATTTAGCAGCCAATAACCTAATATATTAATAAAATAATATTTTGAAATTGTGGTTTTATTATGCTTTCTAAACAAATAAAAACAATGGAAAACATCTTACAGTACGTGTTTAACTATTTTAGAGTTACTAGTTCTGGGTTTCTTGTGCTGGGTCTAGGGAACTCCCTGTACCTAACCATTTTCATTCTGAACTAGTTTACATTCTGAGGCCAGTGCCCATTCTTAAATGAATACTTCGTTAAATTCAATATTTTATAAACAATGCAGTATACAGTAGTTGTTTTTTGGAACTTATTTATTGGAAAAATGATTTTAACAGTATGTCATTATGCTCTAAAAGTGATAAACATATGTTCAAGTCTGCACTGTTTCATATCTCATGTTTGTGTATTTAATATGTAAAGTATAATGTACCAGTATCAATGCTATAATGAAAGTATTTAGAATAAACATGTTCACGTAGCAATAAAGCACATTAAATTATTTTGTCTTGTCATGCTACCACACAGGACACATTTAGTTTAATTTAATTTAATTTAGATTTTATCCACATATACTAAACACAGTGTGACACATGTTTTTCATTATCATAATTTAAAATAAAAAAGACCAGCAGCTTTACTAAGCCTTGCTTATCCATACTGGAGCAAAACAATCTAAAGAGGTACAGTCCAATAATGGAAAATGTTAATAATGGCTTGTGATATACACCATATAGAGAGCTTGACAAGCTTTAAAATGAACTGTATTTTGCGCAATCAAAAAGTTTACTTTCTCAAAGTCATTTCTCTTACCTGTCTGATGTGTTGTGCATGATCATTGCTCTTTTCATTGTTTTTCTGATCCAGCTCTTTAACACGTCTTTGTAGCTGTGATATCTGACTTCGCAGATCATCCACCTCTGCAGATGCCTTGCTATGAAACAACAATTCCTCTGTTAAAAAGAAAAAATGGCCTGCGTTTTAATAATACTCAGTAGTTAAGAGGATTCACTCAGCCTTTAAGAACTGTGTAAACCTGTATTAAATTTTGAAATGACTCCTGTTCATGAAAACCTTATTAGAAATATTAAAGTACCCTCCCATTTAGCAATCTGAGGTACAATTTGACAGCAAAGAAATTAAAATGCATAGTCACACTCAATGAGGTTTCTTTAGTATTACATGCACATTTTGACTAATCATAAACAGAGTCCCTGCCTCTAAAATCAAGTGCCATCTGCCTGCAAAAAAGGTAAAGTCAAGACATCCTTCTATTATAAAACTTGCCTTACCCAGTTTAGGATCTTCTACATGACAATTTACTGGAAAACTACATCTTAATATTTTAATAAGTGAATGAGTACCAATCTTTATGAACGCTCTATAAACACTAGATATAAGTGCAAAAAACTCTATGAACAACAAGTGTCAAAACCACTGAATTCATAAAAGAGATTTTGACTTGACTCCAGGACCTGTGGAAACACAGCACATCCTGTTTTATTTAAGTCCAAAACTCAAAACATGCCTTTATTAGTGTCAGAAACAGACTGATTAAAAATGTACTTTCAGGGATGACCTAACTGGTAATAAATTTTAATAGAACATATCCAACATTTGAAGTTATTTATCTAAAGCTTGTATTGTTTCTCACATTGTAGTTGAGTAATGTGAGGAAAATGTGATATTTCACCTTGTCATTTGTATGCAAATAACATAAAACCTACAGTATACATTCTATTAAAAAAAAATTAATCTGTCTGCTTAAAAAAAAAAAAAAATTGCTGTCTGTCTTAGGGCTATAAATGTATGCTGCCACAGATTTATTATTAAAGAATGAGAAGATCAGACTGAGCAGCTTGACTAGTCTGCAGAGTACAACTAGCCCTTTTCCAGTTTAACATGAAGAAAATGTTGAAATGTACAATATGTTCTGGATTATATATCTGGCTTTGTTATCATACCACTTTATTACTTTATTAACTAAATCCTTGTGGTGGTGTGGGTCCTGCTCCATGCTCCCTCTTCCAGATTTGGGAGCCTCTTGAACCCAACACCATCGATAGTCATGACCGGGATGAGAAACACAAATGAGGACACCACATGAAGCAAGGGGAAGTGCAAAAGTGCTTTTATTAAAAATAAATCAAAATAATCATCAAATAAATAGTGCAGTGTTGCAAAAATCATCCATAAATAAATAATCCATAAAATGAGGTGAAAAGTGGAGGTTAAAAATCCATTAAATACATCCAATTAAAATGATGTTAAAATCAACAGGCTTGAAGCATTTCCTTTTTAAAAACTAGGTGCCTTCTCATTTTAACTGATGGCTCCCCTGCTTCTCCCATACTGGCCTTGCAACAGGAGAGTCACCCTATCTGCAGGTGCAGCTGTCCTTCCTCTGGTCCAGTTGCCTTCTGTTCCTTGGCTACATATAGCTCCCTTGCTGGACAGAGACTTAGATCCCCAACGAGCAGTAAGCTTACAGAATCCTGCTGTTTTCCCGGCCTTACGCGGCGAGTTGTCCACCTCATGGTCCTCTGAACCACTCTGCTGGAGTGACTGCTTCTTTACTGCCTAAGTGTCGATTAAACACTGTTTTCTGGGGCTCTCCTTCCATCTGACTGCATTCTCTAGCTAACCTGCTCTATCTTGCTCGCTGGCTCCTGCTCCGGCTCTTAGCGCTTCCTGCCTTTTTCTCTCTTTAACCTCTTTAACCAGCTCCCGGCATCAATTACAGCCATGGGCGACTCCGCACTTGTACACTTAAGTGTGGAAACGCATTGCACCCAGGAAACGCTCCCGACACTGTACCAAACCCCCTCCTTATTAGTGCGCTGATTATTTATTTAAAAAGGCCTTCAACCGCAGACTTCACTTTACCACACTCCTCAGAAAGATCATCAGTTTGATTTCTTTAATGACTAGTGTGACGGATGCGGGATGCCCCTGCAGCATGTGTTCCAGGGGAGCAAGCATGGGAAACCCAATATCTCCCCCTGGACGCTAGATGGCAGCCTCCCTGGGTTGCAGCAGTGCCTCAGACTCCCGCAGGGCTTCATGGGGGTTGGAGTTTGCTGCAACCCTGTTGGGTTCCGCAGGTGCTGCCAGGGGGTGCTGCAGCAGGAGCTGCTAGGCCCTTTTGGGCACTAGTTTCACCATACCCGGAAGTGCAACCGGATATCGGCAATCAAGCACCTGAAGCATTTCCAGGTGCCTAATAAATGGAACCAGCAACCACCACTCAGGAGACGGAGTAGGGAGGAGGAAGATGGAGCTTGTGAGAGAGGAGTGGAGGCGGCAGTAGAGAGAAAAAGGACAGGGGGAGTTATGTGTGAGTCACTGGAACCTGTTGTAAATAGTGTTGTAAATAAACCGTGTGTTATGGATATTTGGTGTCGCGTCTGTCTGTGGCGGGGCTATCTGTTACACTAGCAATTGTGGCTGACAACACGTAAACAGTCAAATATACAAACATCTGAATTTTGAATAAAGATGATGCAGCATTTAATACCCTTTGTCTAGAACACTGGGCTTTGAAAATATCAAAACAAGTACTAAGGCATTGCAGAGATGGTATTTCTGTTACTTTACCTAGTACGACACATTTTGTTAAAATGTTTTCTTACTGTAACAGGCACTGGTTTAATATGTGTAATATACAGTATACTGATCATATTACTTACTTTAACTGATCGTTAAATAGTACCATCACAATATATATTCAATGGTAAATTTAGATGGTGGCATAAAATGTTATGAATGAATACCAGAACCAAGTAATTCTTGCTTTTATTTTAGTAGAACGCCACAATAATTGTCCATGTATTATTTGTCCTTTAGTCCCCTTCAAGACTATTAGATCTAGACTTAGTGCTGCATTTCTAAATCTGTACCTGTCTATGTGACTTACATATATAAAGAGACCTTATCACTGTGCCAACACACTGTATTTTGAGAATGCAAAGAGATAATTAAAAATATCAAGTTACAGAGAGCCATGACATTGCATGAAGATGTGAAATACGACTGATGCTTTCGGAAGTGTCAGAAAGTTATTTTTACATTTTGAGAGATTTCTTCTTATTTTGGTATATCTGTTTTAAACTAGATCAGCTCCATTAATAAGCAAATCAAAAATTAAAAAATGATATTTAAAAAAGTACTTCGGTTCAAGAAATAGCTTATTTGGCAGAATTAAAACAATAACATGCGGCATGGCCTATCAACTACCTGAACTAAAATCATAGCTGCTTGCTTATATTTTGGGAACATGTTAATGATTTGCTATTTACTGTATATATACTTGACTTAAAACAGAAAAAAGGTTATACTTTACAGAATGACATAAGTGGTATAAAATCAACCAATCCATACCTGATTTTTTCAATATCTCACTTTCTTGCAGAATGAGTCTTTCTTTAGCCACAGACAGCTCCTCCTCTGCCTTCCTTTGATTAGCTACAGCATCCAAAATTTTGCGTCGAGATTCTTCTGCTTCAGCCCCCAAGTCCTAAAAATCAGGTTGATAAATTGTTACAACAGAAAAAACTTCAAGCCGAATATATACAGTGGGATGCAAAAGTTTGGGCAACCTTTTTAATAGTCATTATTTTCCTGTATAAATCGGTTGTTACGATAAAAAATGTCAATTAAATATATCATATAGGAGACACACACAGTGATATCTGAGAAGTGAAATGAAGTTTATTGGATTTACAGAAAGTGTGCAATAATTGTTCAAACAAAATCAGGCAGGTGCATAAATTTGGGCACCGTTGTCATTTTATTGATTCCAAAACTTTTAGAACTAATTATTGGAACTCAAATTGGCTTGGTAAGCTCAGTGACCCCTGACCTACATACACAGGTGAATCCTATAATGAGAAAGAGTATTTAAGGGGGTCAGTTGTAAGTTTCCCTTCTCCTTTAATTTTCTCTGAGGAGTAGCAACATGGGGGTCACAAAACAACTCTCAAATGACCTGAAGACAAAGATTGTTCACCATCATGGTTTAGGGGAAGGATACAGAAAGCTGTTCCAGAGATTTAAGCTGTCTGTTTCCACAGTTAGGAACATATTGAGGAAATGGAAGACCACAGGCTCAGTTCAAGTTAAGGCTCGAAGTGGCAGACCAAGAAAGATTTCGGATAGACCGAAGCGACGAATGGTGAGAACAGTCAGAGTCAACCCACAGACCAGCACCAAAGACCTACAACATCATCTTGCAGCAGATGGAGTCACTGTGCATCGTTCAACCATTCGGCGCACTTTACACAAGGAGATGCTGTATGCGAGAGTGATGCAGAGGAAGCCATTTCTCCGCCCACAGCACAAACAGAGCCGCTTGAGGTATGATGAAACTAAAATTGAGTTACTTGGGCATAACAAGGGGCGTTATGCATGGAGGAAAAAGAACACAGCATTCCAAGAAAAACAACTGCTACCTACAGTAAAATATGGTGGTGGTTCCATCATGCTGTGGGGCTGTGTGGCCAGTGCAGGGACTGGGAATCTTGTCAAAGTTGAGGGACGCATGGATTCCACTCAGTATCAGCAGATTCTGGAGACCAATGTCCAGGAATCAGTGACAAAGCTGAAGCTGTGCCGGGGCTGGATCTTTCAACAAGACAACGACCCGAAACACTGCTCAAAATCCACTAAGGCATTCATGCAGAGGAACAAGTACAACGTTCTGGAATGGCCATCTCAGTCCCCAGACCTGAATATAATTGAAAATCTGTGGTGTGAGTTAAAGAGAGCTGTTCATGCTTGGAAGCCATCAAACCTGAATGAACTAGAGATGTTTTGTAAAGAGGAATGATCCAAAATACCTTCAACCACAATCCAGACTCTCATTGGAACCTACAGGAAGCGTTTAGAGGCTGTAATTTCTGCAAAAGGCAGATCTACTAAATATTGATTTCATTTCTTTTTTGTGGTGCCCAAATTTATGCACCTGCCTGATTTTGTTTGAACAATTATTGCACACTTTCTGTAAATCCAATAAACTTCATTTCACTTCTCAAATATCACTGTGTGTGTCTCCTATATGATATATTTAACTGACATTTTTTATCGTAACAACCAACGATTTATACAGGAAAATAATGACTATTAAAAAGGTTGCCCAAACTTTTGCATCCCAAAAATATATATATACAGTGGTGTGAAAAACTATTTGCCCCCTTCCTGATTTCTTATTCTTTTGCATGTTTGTCACACAAAATGTTTCTGATCATCAAACACATTTAACCATTAGTCAAATATAACACAAGTAAACACAAAATGCAGTTTTTAAATGATGGTTTTTATTATTTAGGGAGAAAAAATCCAAACCTACATGGCCCTGTGTGAAAAAGTAATTTCCCCTTGTTCAAAAATAACCTAACTGTGGTGTATCACACCTGAGTTCAATTTCGTAGCCACCCCAGGCCTGATTACTGCCACACCTGTTTCAATCAAGAAATCACTTCAATAGGAGCTGCCTGACACAGAGAAGTAGACCAAAAGCACCTCAAAAGCTAGACATCATGTCAAGATCCAAAGAAATTCAGGAACAAATGAGAACAGAAGTAATTGAGATCTATCAGTCTGGTAAAGGTTATAAAGCCATTCCTAAAGCTTTGGGACTCCAGCGAACCACAGTGAGAGCCATTATCCACAAATGGCAAAAACATGGAACAGTGGTGAACCTTCCCAGGAGTGGCCGGCCGACCAAAATTACCCCAAGAGCGCAGAGATGACTCATCCGAGAGGTCACAAAGACCCCAGGACAACGTCTAAAGAACTGCAGGCCTCACTTGCCTCAATTAAGGTCAGTGTTCACGACTCCACCATAAGAAAGAGACTGGGCAAAAACGGCCTGCATGGCAGATTTCCAAGACGCAAACCACTGTTAAGCAAAAAGAACATTAGGGCTCGTCTCAATTTTGCTAAGAAACATCTCAATGATTGCCAAGACTTTTGGGAAAATACCTTGTGGAATGATGAGACAAAAGTTCAACTTTTTGGAAGGCAAATGTCCCGTTACATCTGCCGTAAAAGGAACACATCATTTCAGAAAAAGAACATCATACCAACAGTAAAATATGGTGGTGGTAGTGTGATGGTCTGGGGTTGTTTTGCTGCTTCAGGACCTGGAATGCTTGCTGTGATAGATGGAACCATGAATTCTACTGTCTACCAAAAAATCCTGAAGGAGAATATCCGGCCATCTGTTCGTCAACTCAAGCTGAAGCGATCTTGGGTGCTGCAACAAGACAATGACCCAAAACACACCAGCAAATCCACCTCTGAATGGCTGAAGAAAAACAAACTGAAGACTTTGGAGTGGCCTAGTCAAAGTCCTGACCTGAATCCAATTGAGATGCTATGGCATGACCTTAAAAAGGTGGTTAATGCTAGAAAACCCTCAAATAAAGCTGAATTACAACAATTCTGCAAAGATGAGTGGGCCAAAATTCCTCCAGAGCGCTGTAAAAGACTCATTGCAAGTTATCACAAACGCTTGATTGCAGTTATTGCTGTTAAGGGTGGCCCAACCAGTTATTAGGTTCAGGGGTCAATTACTTTTTCACACAGGGCCATGTAGGTTTGGATTTTTTTTTCTCCCTAAATAATAAAAACCATCATTTAAAAACTGCATTTTGTGTTTACTTGTGTTATATTTGACTAATGGTTAAATGTGTTTGATGATCAGAAACATTTTGTGTGACAAACATGCAAAAGAATAAGAAATCAGGAAGGGGGCAAATAGTTGTGTTTATGTACTCATAAAGTCATAATCCTATTGTTCACTGGTGAGATATCACCCAGAACTGCACTATATTGACAATCAGCTATTCTGCACACACCCCTACCCCAGTACAAATCTCATCAGTTATACGTTTATCCAATCAAACCTAAATAAAAAGCTTCTAAAGGAAAAATGAGTTCTAGTTGGCTGATAAGAGTGGGGCAGGATCATAGCAGCTGTCTAACAGGTTACTTTTAATGTGATTGTACATTTGATGTGTTACAATGCAGTAAAAAAGAAAAAGGCCACATGGACGCTCACTTAAAAGAAGGGTCAGAAATAAAAAACTTGTGCTGGAAACTGTATATGACATTTAAAAAAAAAAAAAAATGATGAACTGAACAAGCACTATGAACAAGCCATAAATGCTGGCAGATATCAACAATTCTAGGAGTTTTAGCAGCAATACATAGTCAAATAAGCAACCCCAAAATACTCCATTACATAAAAACTTTTTAGCTACAAAGTGGAATAAGCCTTTTAAAAATGTTTAGCTGATGTTTGTTGTGATTTTGGGGAAATGTTTGTTTCCTGCAGATATGATGTTACACTCGACCAATTAGTTTGTTACATTCATTATAATAAATTAATGAATACAAAAGAAAACTTAAGTTGACCCAATATAACGTTTTGTACATATTTCTACTTTAATCTCTGTATCCAATTTATTATTGACAAATAAGATGAGCATAACATGTGCACATACTGTATGTGTGTGCCCAATGCAGGTAACTTTGGTGGGAGTACTGAGGTGAAATGAGGTAAAGACTGGCCTTTGAGCTTACACACCTTTGGGATTCTTAATTCAGCCTTGGTTTTGGGATTTGTGGTAGCCAATCACAAAAAAGCAATTGACTATCACACTATTGCATTGCTTTACAATAATGCTCCCAAATCTTAATGCATAGGTTACAAAAACTGCTCAGCAAAACTTTACATGTGAAGAGATGTTCCATTCTGCAATCTGAAGGGTTACCTCTGTGTGATGTTCTATGCAAAGAAGTCAAGTCAACTACAGAAGGAAGGTAAAACATTACCTAAGTGGCACAGAAAAGCTTTGTGAATGTTTTACCAAATGTGCAACTGTTCAAAACAATTAGGTTGAAAAATAAAATTTGGATTTACTTATATTTATCTTAGGTCAGTCACAGAATGTTTTGATCAGTCTTTGTATGTTTTGCAATTAATTGTGCTGATTATCTTAATCAATTTGCAGTCAGGTATGGTTTTATTGCCAAAGACTTTAAGTCAATGACATTCTTTTATGGCTAAACAGTAAATAGTACTGGCACATTTCTCATCAGCATTAAATTCTCCAGTGTATATTGACTATCCATGATAAGACACAACAGTGCATGATGTCACAAGAAGTTAAACAACAGCTTACCCATTATAACATAAACCTTTTGATAACTCGGGTTGTGATTTTAGAGTGCTATATTATTTCAAATACTGTCATATCCGATACAAATGATATCACATACAACATGAAAAAGATGCACACATAGCTGTTACTAGCGTACAGTGTGCCTTTTCCCTTATGACAATTCAACTTAAACTACCCCATTTCAGTGTGAAAGTGGTGTTAAGTAACCCATATCAAAACTGGATTTCAAATGTTACTGTCATTTCAGCAGTAACACTGACAAATGTTAACAGCTTCAATTGACACATTATAGTACACATCCTTTGTTATGCATGAAACAGCAAAGAGCATGAGTTTCATATAGAATTATGAGGTAGTGCTATATAATTTTGCAGATTTGCTGCCTGCAGAATAACCTTAAAACAATTCCTCTGCATTGCACACTACTTGCCAAAACATACTAGAGCTTAAAATATGACTTAAGATCCCTGTGACATATTTATAGATATCAATGAGAACAGCCAATAATCCTCATTAGCAGCAAGGTATACGAAAGACAGGCTTTACTCATTTACAAATTTGCAAAAAAACCTACATAAAGCATGTAGTTTTATGATAATTCATATGTTTATGCATGAACAAACTATTATCTGCCAAAAAGCTTCCTGCTGACAAACAAGTTGGCTATAAATAGCAGCATGCTTGTAAGGAACTTTCTCAATTGCACTCCCTGTGGTGGAATAACCACTCTTTGAAATGGAAATACAGTATGTAGTACACAATCTCCAAGGCATTCAGAACCAGAGAAATTGCATGTAAATGTTTACATAACACGATATAAAAACAAACAAGAATACTTCCATCAGACTCTCGAGAAATATCACCAGTATTTGTTTCCACAGTAAAATGTGTTTATTGATTTACTTCCCAAAGCTGCTTACTCCAACATGGGCCCAGAGCCCATTTTGGCAGCTTTGGAACTACAGTAAAGCTGGCACCAATATTAAATAAAAATGAATGAAACCGAGATTTAATCTAACCAATACATACAATGGTAATTTAAAGTTATCTTATGTTTCACTTAGCCCTCAAGCATCAATTAAGTGAAAGCAGATAAACATACTGTAAAGCATGTGTTTACATATTGGTATGCCATTTGTTATGGGTGCATTTTTTTTATTAATTACATTTATAAGATATACCTTGCATCTTTTCATTTCTTTATCATGACTTACAAATATGATGCTAAATCAGTTTCTCATATTTTCAAAACCTAAACTGACTGCAGGAAATAGCATCTCATAGTAATGAAAAAAACAAAATCACTGTAAAAGGTTCTCCTTCGCCCAAACTTCTGCCATGACTGAGTCAAATCAAAATCACAGGCTGTCTTTCCGAGACTGACTCAGGACTAAAATAAATACTACATGTCAAATGAACAGAGCACATTTTAAGAGACAGTCAGTCAGTCATTTTCCAACCCGCTATAGCCCTACTACAGGGTCATGGGATCTGCTGGAGCCAATCCCAGCCAGCACAGGGCACAAGGTAGGAACATATCCCGGGCAGGGAACACACACACACACCCACAGGACAATTTAAGATCTCCAATACACCTAAACTGCATGTCTTTGGACTGTGGGAGGAAACTGGATCACCCAGAGAAAACTGACCCAGACACAGGGAGAACATGCAAACTCCACGCTGGGAGGACCCGGGAAGCGAACCTGGACCTCCTAACTGCGAGGCGGCAGCACTACCACTGCACCACTGTGCCGCATTTTAAGAGACATGAAAGGGAAATTAGCTTGCTAAACAGATATTGAATATATTCATGCAGTGGTTTGTGTTTTTTCCTTGAGTTCAAATGTCACACCCAGATGGTGTCTGTGTAGAACTTGTATATTCTCCCTATGTTTGCTAGGGTCTTTCTCTTCTTCAAAGATGTCATAAATAATCCTTGTACAGGGTATAGTGGAGAGGACCCTTCAATGGGTTTTTAACCTGTCCAGGGCTGGCTTCTGTTTGATACTGGCAGGATATTAAGAAATTTTATTTTATGTGTCATTGAGTTGACAGTGATAGAATGTTTTCTCTTCAAAGTATATTTGGTTTTATGGCTGGATTTTAACTCACAGGCGATTCGCTTTTTCTATGGATTATTTATTTATGGAAGAGTTTTATGCACTGCACTCACTATAGGACACTGTTTGTTTGTGGATTTAATAAAGGCACTGAATTTTTGCAATAACCCCTTCCTAACTGTGTGTGTCCACATTTGCCTGGCTCATCACACTACTTTTACTATCTGAATAGTAGTCATCCCTGCTTTGTAAAATGGCCTGTGATGTTGTGCAATGCTACACATATGTTATATAAATAACAACTGTCTTTAGGAGTGTGATGGTCGGGTCAGCTCCATGAATCCAATGTCGCTTCGAGGAGTTACTTGAACCATTAATAACATACCTGAGGATGAGTTGGGCAAATGAGGACACACATAGTCAGCAAGGTGATGGTGCAAAGTGATGCGCTGCTTTTATTGAAATCCAAGCAGAAGTATCCAAAAAATGTAAAAAATCTTCCATAAATAAATAAACCAAAAAATCCAAGTGAAATTCTGTGAGTTAAAATTTCAAAAAATAATCTTAAGATAAAACTGCATTAAAAACACAGTCATCTGGTTCTTACTCTTTGTTTTTTCTTTTCACGGAGTCCAGCACAACTTCTCTTTCCCATCTCCCCAGCTCACCCAACAGATTGCTCAACCAGCAGAGACACCAGCAGTTCTCCCGTCTGACTCCCGTTTTGGCTGCCTCTGAGTTAGCTGTCCTCCTGTCTTCACTCATGCTCTCCTGCCGTCTGCAAATCAGCAGCTAACAATCCACCCCTGCTGTTCTGCGAGGCTACAGACCACTCTGCCTCCTCTCTCTCAAGCTGGCTCTCAGGCACCAGATACTGCGCTCAATCACGGTTAGGGTGTTGCTGCGTTGCTGTTGTGTGTGTGTGTTGTTGTTGTTCTTCTTCTTTCTCTTATTTTGTCTCTTCCTCGCACCTTAGTTCTCTTTTAAAAAACTGGGGGATGCAGGTGCGGCAATCATGGCTCTGGCGCTAATGAGGGAACAGGTTAACCCTGTTGCCCTGCCCCACATCTGCCTCCTGTGCCACTCTACCATGTTACCTATGCCCACCAAAAAATGTGAGCACATTATATATTTGTTTAAAATGCATGTGCCAGAGATGCATTATCTTACAAGGAGAGATTTGTAATCTCTCCATCTTGTTATCGTGTCTGTGTGGGATTTTTCCTGGATCTCAACTTTTTCAACCACATACATATGACATACATATGGAGGTTATATTGCTGTGGTAAAATTTTCAGCATTTGTGCTAGTATGGACACAAACTCAATCAAATAAAAAGCACACAAAGCTTTCTTTGTGTATGGCACACTTAAAAGAATGTTGGATAACATGCTGCATATTCAAGCAAATGCTTTTAACATAATTTACCACATAACATTCTTAACCCCACTTAATCCTGTTTATGGGTGTGAAGGGTGGAGACTATACTAGCAGCACAGAAAACATCCCTGAGCAGGGTATCAGTCCATTGCAGGAGCAATTGTTATTGCCTTGGGCAATGCAGAAGAACACAGGCTTGCTATATACTATGTATTTTTCAAATCAAGATAGTGATGACTGACAAGTTACCTAAATATATAAAATGTGATTAAATAAAGTGCTTTGTTGTGGTGTTTGTAACTGTCTTTGAAGAAAAAAAGATTTTTTCACTACGAACAAGATATTTCAGTTTTAAAAATAATTTTACTAAAATCTGATGTGGCCATCTCATAAACCTCCATATTTAAAACTTGGCTACAAAAGATGTGGTGAATATACCAAATATATGCAAGATGCAACACCACACAAGAACTGTGTTCCACATTTTAGGCTCTATCATATTGTAAATATAATTAAATATTTTATTCATTTTTTATGTAACAAATTATTTTAGTAAAATATCAACTAATAATAAATAAATAAGCCTTTTTTCATTTAAGATGTTAAAAATTAGAGAAGAACAACCAGAAACCTGCTCCTTCAATCACAGAGCTAGGATGGTTTTTAGGCTAGAACTCCCACAAAACTGAAAGTGCCTAGCTCAAAACTTGAAGTGAGAAAACTTAAAAATAGTAAGTGTTTGGCAAAAATACAACACAAGCGGGTTGGATAATGACTGACTGACTGACTGACTGACATTTCTGCTGTAACAACTGAGATTTCTGCAAAGCCTCTTTATTTTCTATACCATACCAGCTTAGTGCTAACATTCATCTTAATTTAGGTCTCCTCTATGAAAAGTATATCAAGTATACTTCCAAAAGAAGGTGTTCAAAGGGCATCTGAATTATCTTAACTAGAACCTCTCAATCCTTGACAGCTACAGCTCTATATTAAGGTCACTCTGGACTGTCAAACCACTCAGGAACAACTGAGTATGGAACTCACAGTTTTGAAGCTTATTTCAGCCACTTGCACATGCAATGTAATGTATGGGGAAAATGACTAGAAACCAAAAGCTTTGAATGAAAACTTACCTCATTACCTGTCCAGTACAAAACATTATAAACAAATTCCACTTCATGTCAAGATAATGGACACAAGATTCAATACACAAATACAGGAACCTAGAAAACACATGTGCTTACTTTGCCTCCCACCAAATACCCGTAAACATATACTCATAAAGTGATATCATAAAGGGTATGAGGTACAGTGAGAGAAAACAGAGGAAATATATTATATAACATGTATAATTTTACCTGGATTCTGTCTTGTAGTTTTAGCGAATGCTTCTTGCAGTCATTTAATTTCTGGCACTTTACCTCTAGCTCAGCTTCTGCCTTTTTTAGTTTTTGTTGTAGAGATGTCTGAAGGGCTTTTCTCTGTTCTAGTTCTCTTTGTTGCCAGAGTTTTAAAGTGTCTGCCATAGTCTGCTGCAGTGTTCTCCTAAGGGCTTCGTATTCTTCCTCATGAGTGGCTTTCATTGTACAGATTTGGTGCTCAAAGCTTTCCTCCATTTTATGCTTCTCAGTTCTGAGTTCCTCAACCTCCTCTCTCAAAGCATGTGTCTTTGTGTTGCATATCTCTTCAAGTTTTCCTTTCTCATCCACATTGCTCCTTCGTAACATCTGACATTCATCCTGCAGGCTTATGGATTCTTGGCTTGCCTTTTCCAGTTCAGCCATCATCTGTGCCTTCTCCTGATTAAGCTTATCTTGCAGCTCTGCAAAGCTTTGCAACCTGTCCTCAAATTCTTTTTTCATGTCAAGCATCTCCTTTGACAATGCCATTATACGCTCTGCCTGCTCTGTTTCAGTTCTAAGCTCTCGTTCTTCTGTTTGCTTCCGATACATTTCGAAGTCTGACAGTGCCTCTTCCTTTAACTTTTCATGCTGCTCTAAGCTGTCTTCCATGGCTTGCAACTGCTGGCGCAAGTCCATTTCTTCTCCAACCCGGTTCTTATACTGAAGTATCTTTTCTCTTGTTTCCTCCACAATACGCTGAATCTCCTCTTGGTGAGCCTCCCGCAAAGTCTGCAAGTTTGATTCATGCTCATCACATTTGGTGTTCAAAACGTAAATTACCTGTAACAAAAAAAATGCATTAAAAACTCTCAACTTATTAATACTTATTTAAAACAGATGTTTAACAAAATTAATGTAATTTTAACTTCCTTTTATTGCTCCTCATTACTCTATTGACATATTTCAACCCTAATTTTAGAATTTCTGTCTCGTCTTACAAATAATTTTAATAAAATTCTGGTAGTAAGTAGTCAAAACATGAAAAGGATGCCATGGAATTCCCCTTTGCGTCTACACAATCTTGGGCACAGATGGCCTCCCAGTTGCCACTTCACTATTACCAATGTGTGTATTAGTTTTTATATGTCAGCAAACATACGAACTCCTAACTACCACTTAAAATGTCTTCAAAATGATCTCATTATAATGTTTTTCTATATGCAGAGCAGCACAGAAGAAGATCTAAGGGCTGCAATTCTCTTTAAAGCAAGCAAAATCTGAATAACCAGCATTGTAGCAGGATAGTTTTAATGCTTTAAGAACGCTATTAAAAATCACTTGAAGTGAAAAATGCAGTCTGTCATGCTATGGTCGACATCTCCAACACCTTCAATTAAGATGGAACATTTTAATATCCTACTTTGGTAAATAACAATTCAGCATTCAGTCTCAGTAACTTTGCCCACTGGTTTTGATATGACATTTTAAAGTTTGTGGTCAATGGTTGGTATTCATATGATATACTTTGGTCTATCCTTTTTTACTGTGATTGTTGGGTTTAGGTGAATAATATGCTGTTTACACACTGAACTATTAACTTAGCATATCTGACTGAATTACTGCACAGATGCTAATGTCAAGTTCCGAGGAGCTGTGATATGTTTGATCAATGTTATAGAAAAGCATTACAAAATATGGAAAAAAATGACCCATTAATTTTTCCAGTAGTAAATATTAGTCATATATCATGTTTTAAATAAAAAAACTGACATGAATATTTTGCACAAAGGAATCTACAAGGCCCTTGTCATGCATGGGCGCCTCGGGACCACATTCATAGCTCTGGTGAGACAAGAATTTCCACCCTAGGATGAGAAGGGGCACTGATGTTAACATTATCTTTTCCTTCCTTCACCACAGTAACAAAAAAAAAGTCCAAGAAGGACAACTGACCCCATCCCACTATGTAGAGAAAAGTCCACACTTTCTGGTATCAGTCCTATAGACCCAGCCCGTTCCTGGAAGGTGGCATCAGATATCGAACTTACACTAGTGAAGGACAGAGCTAGTGAATGCTTATTCAATTTTTATAATGCCTTATATTGCTTTTCTTTTTTGAATAGTTTTGTTGGCTGTCTTTTTTGTTAATATTAAAAGGTGTTACAAGGGTAGTACCCCAACCTTTCTTTGGCTCCTCACATTGTCTGCTTACAAAAGCTACCCTTATAACCTGTAATGGAGAACCTGCCAGTGTGATATCTTCATGAGTAAATACAATGTAAAGTTAGGTGCACTTTTTTAAGCATTAGAACACCTAGATTCGCGCTAATATACTGTATGAGACTCTCCCCTGAATTTAGTTTATAAGCTATTCTCTTTTTTTGCTTCACAGTAAACAGCTGTACAACTGAAGAATTTAAAAGATCAAAACACAAATTAGGTATCACATAACTGAAAGCCAAGTCTGGCACTAGGCCAGTCAGGGCCACTCTTTCAGCTGTGTTCTTTGATATTCGACTCAAACTGGACACCATCATGTTGTCTACTCTTTTGATCACTTAAATGCCAAATTACAAGACGCAAAATAACTAGCATTCCACATATATATTAAGAGTTATACATGATGTCTAATAACCTTGCTCACTTAAAATCACAAGTGAGGACAGAAAGCCTTGTTTTTGCTCAGCCTGCACATCTGGTGAGCATTACAGATATTTTTCAACTCTTACACAATCACAGGACCTTCAAAATGAACACTGAATGTACTAATTTACCACCTGCATATTTCAACTAGCGGTTTAGCATCAGAGTTTTAAATAAGGCCTGTTTGTTTGAAGTACTAAGGAACATTCTGAGCTGAACTGATCAATTACTGTTTAGGTTTGTTTTTTTACTAATCTTATATTTGGAAAATTGCAGTGACTGCATTTTGTCTTGTTTATGCCACCATTTTCAGCAAACCTTGTGATGAGGGCTATTGGAAGCATGTCTTTGTGGGTCACATGATGTGACATCATTCTTTCTGGTTTAAGACTTTGGCTTGCAACTCTTTAACATGACTTAGGTTTTAGCACAGTTTCCTTTGTTACTTTCAGTTCTGAGCATGCTCATTTCCCACTATGTTTCTTCATTTCTCTTTCTGATCCTTAAATCTATTTTCCATTTGATGTGCCTTGGCTTAGCATAACAAGGGCAACATGGTAGTACAACAGTTAGTGTACCCAGCTAACCACACACTGTACATGAGCCTACTTGTTCTGATCATGTCTGCATAGGTTTTTCTCTAGTTGCTCTTGTTTCCATTCCACATCCTGAAAAAATGAGTGATGAGTGAATGTGTTTGTGTGAGGACATTTTGATTTTGCAAATGTGCATACTCTGCGGTGGGCTGGCATCCTGTTTTCTCACAGCTTGAATTGCTGCTGTCATAATCAGTTTGAGTTTCATAGTTTGTTTCAATTACGTTAGTATTTGAAAGACTTGTGTTGAAGTGACATTCGGCATCTGTCAAGGGTTGTAAGCAGACAACCAGCTTCATCGTTAACTTCGCATCCAGCTTTTGAGAGTTGAAACATTCATAAACATCAAAGTGTCCACTACTCATATTGTCACCTGTGAATCTAAGATGTTTAAGAGGCATTGGCGGTTCTCCAAAGGTGTAAAATATTTGGCCATTTCGGTACACTTGAAAGCGACAACTGAACAATTCAGCGGCAGCCATCAACTCACATGCAGAACCATAGGTGAAGGGCTTAAGCATTTCACTCTTATAGTTCTCCTGTGTAGTATAATTATCTCCTGTACCGTCATCAGTCCACACTTTGAACCTGTCCCAGTCATTCAATACATAAGACACAATGTTCCTCCGGATATCAAGAGTGAGCCTGATATGGCCGTGCAATATGTAACACAGAGAATGTAAAAGGCAGGCGGCACCTCCGGGCATGGAAACTACTCGGTAAGTGACAGTTCTTTGATCGATGGTGATCACCTCGATAGACATGTTAATGTGGGAACGGTTGGAACGGTAAAAGAAATGGGTACCTGAACAATGTAAACTAAGTCTAAAATACCTACACAATAACTATAAGCATAATAAATGAACAATAAAACAGAGAAGAAGCCATGGATTAAAAAAAAAGGCTGCAGGTATCAGCACAATAAAACAGCGGAGAAGCCGTGGATTAAATAAAAAGGCTGCAGTTATCAGCAGGGAGACATGAATACCATGGCGAAGCAAGGAAGGAAATGAAGAGACCGGAGCGACGGATGGCCTTATATGGGCAGGCAGCCAATTACGTGGGAGGGGTGGGGATGGGGGATGCAACGCTGCCTCACATGGCGACCGAGCTGCAGGTTATGGACGTATATATGTACATAAGTAGGATTCAGTTATGACCATTACACGTAGAATTTCAAAATGAAACCTGCTTAACTTTTGTAAGTAACCTGTAAGGAATAAGCCTGCCAAATTTCAGCCTTCTACCTACACGGGAAGTTGGAGAATTAGTGATGAGTGATCCAGTGAGTCAGTGAGGGCTTTGCCTTTTATTAGTATAGATACACAAAGGACACATATCTGCATTTTTATTGCATTTAGATATGCCATATACTGTATGTGTATATATATATATATATATATATATATATATATATATATATATTGTAACAAGGCGCCATATTGCACCTGACCCGACACAGACTGACACCAAGGCACATATAAAATAAACAAAAGACTTATTTTTCTTCACCTGTGGGGCACATCTTCCCCATGAACCCCACAGGCACAACACAGTCCCAAAACACAATCTCCAACACAACATTCCCTTCTGGCACCACCACCACCACTCCTCCCGTCAAGCTTTGTCCTCCTCCACCCAACTCTGGCCGTTGAGTGGTGGTTGCTGGCTCCTTTTATGGCCCACCCATGCTTGATCACCTGTTTCTGGTTGCACACCTGGGTGGGGCTGAAGATTAGTCCAGCTGGGCTCAGGGACCCATGCAGCGCCCCCTGGCGGCAACTCCAGATCCCAACATGGCTGTAGAAAACTCCATCTCCCATGGAGCCTTGTGGGAAGCTGATGCACCACCATCAGCCAGGGAGGCTACCACCAAGTGTCCTGGGGGAGGTATTGAGCAGCCCATGGTTCCTCACCCGGAACATACATCCAAGGGGTGTCCAGGCCGCCACAATACATATACACATATATAGGCAACTGTTGGTCTTGAGAGACCATGGCATATGTGCATTCAAATAGAACAAAGAATCACAAGGTGCTGATGGCATAGTGCTTGGTGTTCTTGTAGTGTGATCTCTAAAGCATTGCTAACAATTGCAAGGTACCATCATTGTGAATGTAAAAGCAAGCATTTTACAGTCAGGCCTCTGTATCTCGGTAATATTGGTTTTGGGAGCATTCACAGATACCAAAACCCACAGATGCTCAAGTCTCTTACATAAAATGGCATAGTATTTGCATATAACCTACACACATCCTCCTGTCTACTTTAAACCATCTCTAGATTACGTATAATACGTAATACAATGTTAATACTATGGAAATATTGGTTATTCTGTATTGTTTAGAGAAAAACGACTTTGTCAAGTGATATGCCACTTTTTAAAAGATCTAAGATTTTTATTTTCTTGTTTAGAGATAACACTTTGCCCTCCCTCTTAGCCTATAAAGTATTGCTTTGACCACCATATTGCTTTTTAGCCATTTTTTCGCAGAAACAAAGTGTGCACACAATGTGATGCCAAGGTCCTTATAGTGCCTTACAGTCAGGACTGCCAACTGAACTACCTTTGTTTAAAGTAACATAGGTCAGCACTTCCCTGTCAGTAATAAGGGTTTCATTGGTTGAACCTTCAACTTAATACTGACAGTGTATTGAGTACTTACTATACATGTAATCAGAATGTGTCCAAGTTTCTTCCAGCCTGAACAGCTTTTTGCATGCCTGTGCCTCATCTAGACAACTTTAGACAACTTTAAGTTTAAAGCCGATGTCCTGGCCAGGTGTCTGCCGGCTAATGTGCAGACACTCTTTGATTGGCTGGGAGGGCAGTACTATGAGAAGCCTAAAGATGGAAACTGCTCCTTACCTTGACGACTGGTAGCATTCAGAAGCAGGTGTAAGATAGGTGAGCAAGAATGAGCTTTCCTTTATAAAGGTGGCAACTGCCAGAGAATGAGGCTGCTTCATCTACCGAACACAGCAAGTGTGTTTGCTTTGTGTGAGAAGCTTGCCAACTAAAAAGTGGATAAGTAATTTTTATTCAGTTCCTATGGTGGGAAGCTACAGAAGGGTAAGCCTACAGATCAGTTAATTTACATGGATTCTGCATAATGGTCTGTGTATGACAAATTCAGATTTTGATTTTTGCAACTTTCTGGATTTTTTAGAAAATTTTCAGTGGTTGGTTGAATCTGCACATGCAAAACTTTTGGATATGGAGGGTTGACTGTATTTATACTTACAAAACAAAATCATTCCAACAGATGCTGCAAATATTAGAACTATAGTACAAACATCTTTTAACAAATGTTCTGTTCACATTTAAATCAATTGTTTAGGTTAATTTTGGCTTCCATAACATTACATCAACGAAAATGTTTAATATGGAACTTGGTATTTGCAAGCTATTTTCAAATTTATAGTCTAAGGTTGTACCTCTCCATACCCAATTAATTGTGGTGCTTGAATGGTAACTAATTCTGTATTGATAATTCACAAACTAATGTAATTGAACAGAAATTGAAGAAGCAAGAGACCTTGGCCAAAATAGCTTGCCAGATTCAACTGTAATGTTTGTAAGCTTTATTTTGATTGGAGAAAGTTGGAGAAACAAAACTCTGAAAGCAAGAGAAAAGAAGACTGACGTCCTTAAACTAGAATTACCACTGATTCTTTGGTACTATAACTGCCAAGGCTATGCCATGTGTCATCTGAGTCCATTTGTTCTTACTAATGGCCCATCAGCTCAGCATCCTAATAATGGTATAATACTACCCTACCCCCAAAAACCAGCTATAGCCTAATACATCTTGAGTGAAAGTAAAAAAAAAATATTGACACACTACATTTATTGTTTGCATATATTTTTACTTTAAATATTAGCATTTGTTTTCAATTAAAAATAAAACACGGTTGCACTACAAATGGGCAGAAAACTGCTTTAGTATTTATTAGTGAAAAGCAAAACAACACATTTCAATCAGCTGGGCACATAAAATCAGTAATGAAGTAGAAATTAATACTTTGTAGAAACAGTTAGAAAATTTACAACCACACTCATGCATTTCTGTGGTTATGCAAACATTTGCAAGCAACAAGCAGCACGTAGGCCTATTATAAAACAGTCCACATCACCAGACAGCACAGATTCTTGACATCTCTATGGTTACACTTTTTATACAGTTTTCTTTTGTTTTACTGTGTGTGCATCCCAACTTGCACTGCATCATTCTGCCAAGAGTGAGAAGAACCCAGAGGGATAGATGGACCAAATATACAATTGCACAACAGCAATCTGCACATATTCAATTTTGTTTTATTGCTGGTGTATTTTTCTCACTTGGCTCTACCTCTGCACTTTATTGGTGTTTGCCTCCTTGACCATCTCTTGTGTTACCTTTGACAGTGAAGTGCCACTTCCTGTCTCAATCTGTTTACAGTTCAACACAAAGCAGGCATTTCCTTTAAGCTAATTTTCTATGGAAAGGGATGTGAAAATATTGTAAGCTGTTGCATTGCTCATACTGTACATTAGAAGCTCAAAATGTGACATTACAAAAGTAAAAAAACTGTCTTTCCAAGATAATCAAGTGTAATCTATCTCCATATAGGGAATAGTGTTTAGAATATATGTTTGCTTGACTTGCACTATGTGAAAGGGCATTAACAATTCATTGGGAATAACTACTCATTATGTTTAACCCTTACATATAAAGCATGATGCAGTGGGCTAAAATCCCAAGTAAAAAGTAATCCGAAAATTAAAGTGCCATAGCATAATAAGTAATACATTAAAAATTGCTTGCCTTAATGCTAGTTGTATCAAAAATACAAGAAGTGAGTTGGAATTATAGGCAGATGCACATAACTTTCATATATTATGTGATTTTTGAACACTTATGAGACCCTCCCCAACAGTGTGACACGCCAAAACGTGATTGATGCATCTGTCAAGGGCCATCTTAAAAATGCTGGGAAATTAAGACATTTTCTAAATAAGCGGGATACTAAGAAATTAATTTATGCATTTACTTCTACTAGAACTGACTACTGCAATGTGGTGTTCACTGGATGTTCATACTGTTCTTCATACAACTTCCAGTTAATCCAAAATGCTGCTGCAAGAATTACTACAAGAACAAGAAAATACCAACACATAACTCCAGTTCTTAAATTCTTACAATTTATCCTGGTTAAGTTTAGGACAGATTTAAAATTCCTCCTTTTACCATAGCCTTAAATGGCCGAGGTCTGGCTTAAATATCTGAACTTATCATGACTTACAAACCAAAACGCATATTAAGATCTCAAGATGCCGGTCTGCTTATGTTTCCAAGGATTAATGAAATAAGTGTGGGAGGTTGTACTTTTATGGTCTGTCTGCTACAATAGATGCCCTTTCGGTCTCAGCTTTCAAATCCTAGCTGACGACTCACTACTTCAGTTAAGCATATCCTGACTAAAGCTGCTGATTAACTGTACATACTGCATCTCTGTTAATAATCATAGTTAATGCAATAGTGATAATTTGTTACTAACCCTCACCTATTCTGTTTCTCTTCCCGGTACTCATATGTGGCTCTTGGTGCCACTGCCCTACTGCCAAGTTGTTTTGCCTACCTAAGGAAAAGTCATCTCTGATGGAGGATCACAGGAATCATCGAGCAGAGGGGTCCTTTCATCAGACTGGATGGCCCAGCACTGACTCAGCTGTGGAATGGCCAACAGGGGGAGGCAGCTTGATGGCGGAGGTCTTCGGGACTCTGGACAAATCCAGATCCTATTATGTGATATCATCTACTGTTGAATTCTGCCATATACTTGTAATATTTCAATTGCACTATTGTATTGTATTGATGATTACTTGTGTTCTGTTCTGTGTATTGTATTGTACCAGTAGCGGCGCACTGTACGATAACATACAGTTAATACACTTGACTTGAGCATTCATAGTTTTCATACTCTTTCTCTGTATGTTTAGCATTTGTTTGCTCAGAGGTTGATGTGCTTGCTGCTTCCTGAGCAGATCTTCTTTTCTCCACCCTAGTGGCCTGCTTCTTCTCTTCTTTCACCGGCATCTTTTCGTTTTAAAACTGATTGAGACAGTGTTTGTGTTGCAATTACTTAGTACATTTTCTTTAATTTTTCACTTAAGCTGGCACTAAAGTCTTCAATCTGCCTCAAGAATGATTTAAGATATGAAGAGGAAAAGGAAGTGACAGTGAAGGTGGTAGGGATGAGAATGGCGCCCATACACATGTACTGCAAGGCAGCCCTGCTGGTTGTTGCCGAGAGTTGATTCTATGATAAAATAAAATAAAAATAAAAAGAGGAATAACCTTGGAGGACAATCATCACCCCGAAAGTGGGTAGTAGACGTCACGTAGTATATGTGTACCAAATTTCAGGTCAATAGGTCAAATGGTTTGCGAGCTACAGGTGATTTAAAATCCTGGACAGACAAATGAACAGCCATGGTAGCGTATTATATAGAAAGATTTACCCCCTTTTTTTGACACCCACTGCATGCCCAACCTACCTAGAAAGGGGTCTCTCTTTGAACTACCCTTCCCAAGGTTTCTTCCATTTTTTTTCCACACAAGGTTTTTGGGAAGTTTTTCCTTGTCTTCTTAGAGAGTCAAGGCTGGGGGGCTGTCAAAAGCCAGGGCCTGTTAAAGCCTATTGCAGCACTCCTTGTGTGATTTTGGGCTATACAAAAATAAATTGTATTGTATTGTAAGTGCAGCTATTGTAAATCAGCTAAACTGTTACAGATGAACTTGGATAGCATACCAATTTGGACAAATTTCAGGAAGCTGGAACTTAATATAAGTAAATGTAAAGTACATCTACGCGCCACCATAAAGGCAAATTTGGTATTCGTGTAGTACGCAGATCATAAGGGGGGAAAACCCAGCGACAGGTTTTACCTAGTGAACAGTTGTTTGGCACACTAATAAGCTTGGCCTTGGGTGCAAAATAAACTAGCACTGGCACTGGGTGTCATTAGCAAATTTAATTATATGATTAGAG
The DNA here is from genome assembly GCF_016835505.1 of Polypterus senegalus. Lineage (NCBI taxonomy): Eukaryota > Metazoa > Chordata > Cladistia > Polypteriformes > Polypteridae > Polypterus > Polypterus senegalus. The sequence goes on from NC_053157.1 coordinate 157,145,098, forward strand.
TCATATCTGACTGTAGAGTTATAAGGGAAAAATAAGCACATCTTTGGTCTCAGAAAGCAGCCTTGTGGATCTTCAGTGTTTAACGTAAGTGATAATGATGTTTTGTTGGCAATTCTAACTACCTAATTTTTACCTTTCAAAAATCCAGTATCCAGTTACAGATGGTAATGGGCAGAAACAGTTCCCTACATTTTACAACCAGTTTAATTTTGCAATTCAATACATCTCAAATGGCTTTCTGTAATTATCTGTTTTTAGTAAGATTTGTCTGTTGTTTTCAATGGTACTACCTGTCTATTTTAAGATACATTAAAATGAAATTGAGATATCTCATAAATAGTAGGAGCTTTTTTGAGATATCCTGAAATGGATTTCAGATAAATGAAAACGGACAAGATGCTATTTTAAGATTCCTGGAAATATATTTGAGACATTTTATTTCAAAATAAATTTCAGATATCTTAAAATGCATGCAAGATCAGTTTGAGTTTTCTGAAAATGTATTTGAAATATCTCAAAATGTATCACAGATATCTTAAAATGTAAAGGAACATATTTTCAGAAATCTGAAATGATTTTCAGATTTCTTAAAATGTGAGCTTGAGTTAAGATATCTGAAATGCATTTTAAGGTATCCCTAAATGTTAATTCAGCTTGCCATAGCTTCAAAAATGGCTGTACTTTGCCACAATGGAAAATAGGAAAAAGAAAATCCAGATCCTCTCAAATATAATAAATGACCTCAAAAAGCAAAAGTGACAGTCATTTCATGGAGGTTTACTTTATTTTTTTACTCTTTTACTGTTATGAATCATTAGTAAGAATTACTAACCTCATTCTGCTCTTTGAGTTCTAATCTGTAACATATGCATTTGCTCCACCATGAAAAGACCAAAATGGATTAAGGGGGTTATATGTAATACATAATAAAACCTTTAAAACTGCTAAAATTTCAATCTGTTATGAGATCAGCCTAAACCGGTTCAAGACTGCAGGTGCTTGAGACTACCTCAGAAGCACTGGGGGTAAGGCAAGCTACTAGTCCAGTCCATTAGTCCAGTCCATTACTGGGCACATTTATTCACACAGCACAGCTATTCATAGTTACCAATTAAACTAACATACTTTTCTTGAGTGTGGGAGAATAACTGTATTAGAATATGTAAACTCAATATAGAATTCCAACCAAGATTCTTAGGCTATGAGGCAGCAGCTCTAAGCACTGTGTCATGGAGCCACCCTTTTTCAATAACTTTTTTTCAAAAATGAGAAAATTAATATTATTTGTTTTAACTAAATGGAAAAAACACTCAAAACTGCTTTTAATATGTATTATGTTCTCAGTGAATAGTGTTTGCATGTGGTTAATGGAATTTGTAACATGACTTTGCAGAGCAATTCTACCCCATGAAAAAATGCCTCTTTAATTTCTGTTTTCAGTTTTCATATACTCACTCTAGATGTGGGCTCCCACCAATAATATTAATAGGTAACATTTCTTTTTCAATAACAGTTCCATTGCACCTCTGTTATTTTTAATTATTGTTTCTTTGGGTATCAATTTGAATGCCACACTAATTTCAGTACTGGCTCCAAGGTTCTCATGTTTATATTAGTGACAGATATTTTTGTTAACAGTTGACAAATGTCTTAATATATTATGGAATGTCTTCTCGGCTCCAGAAATCCTACCTGATATTGCTCATCCAGTCTTCTGTACAGGGTAACACTATTCAGAATAACATCTGTTCTGTTTGTTGTCATGGTAGGTAACAGCTGGCGAGAGTCCTGTTACTACCCATATAAACATAACTTTAAGTTTATCTTTAGCGCAACTGTTACCAACTGCAGTACTGTAAGCTTTACTGCATGTTTTGACTACACTTTTCCTAGCCAGTAACACAGTATGTCAATACTCCTTGTGATCACTTTCTGAACTATCTGTATTTACTGCTGATGTTATGCATGCAATATAGTTCAAAGGAATCATGCTGGTGATTTAGCTCAATTCATGTTTTCCTCTATCATTATATTTTTCATATTTTACACTTTCTTAATATAAAGAGCAAAATTACATCTTTGCATTATAAAGCATATTGAGATTGTTCCCACTATGTGGTAGGGACTATATGAAATACAACTTAACTGTTTTTAGATTTGAAATATTTGCATAACAATGAAAGAGTTACAACGAAGTATTCAGACTCATAGTGCCATAACAATTAATGTAACAATACAAAGGGAGTGTTAAAATGCACTAAATCATAATCACTTAAAACACCACTCCTATCCATTTCAGAGGGGTAATTGAAAAAAGTGCCAGCATAACAAAAACAATGCCTGGAACCCAGCAGACATTTCTAGGATAGAATTAATATGTTCATGCCATATTCACAAAAAATAATTCTTATAGTTGTGCATAATCAGTTCAGTGTTAACAATGTACAGTTGTTACTCCTGTGAATTTATTGCTATATAAACTAATCCCATTAGATGTGATTTCAAACACCGCAAGTTGAAGATTACAAGTAATTTTAAGGTAGGTACTATATGATAAGTAAATATCTTTTCCTCTATGTCTTAATTTAGGATGGACAGAAAATACATAACCTAGCAAGGATCCTACTAAATAGCATAATTCACAATTAATGTACAGTCATTTATATATTTTGCATAATTTTAATCAACAAAGATCTGTACCAGATAATTTAAATATGAATTAGAGCATATTTTAAACAGATTGATGAGAAATGTGTATTATAAATAAGTGAGTTCCATTCTCTGCATGAGATGCTAATAAAAATATTCCTTTCCCAGCTTTGCCTGATATTACTTAGAGGTGCACACCATGGCATTAATTCATAAACTCAGTAAATTACTACCTACAATTTATTTAAGTATGGATACTAAAGGAAGATTAGGGAAGTATCTTTTAACATTTTTTCTGACATATATATATATAAAGATTGTGTTGAAGGAATTCCTTATTTAAGATATAGTTGATCTAATGTTGAGAACATATTGTCATTATACAGATCTTGGAAGGTCCAGACACCTGGTAACTGCATACATTAAGTAAAGTAACAGTTAAGGAGGGCTGCCATTGTAATATAGAATTATTCTTCTGTGAAGCTACTGAAAAAAGCACCTCTGTCTTAAAGAGCTTCTTACATTGGTTTCATATTTTCACACAGTGATGCACAACCTGATTGCTAGTAAACTGACAATAATGAGTGATGACTACCATACAAAGCAAGGCATATGGCAAGGAATTCAAGCAAGACTTTCTGTAAAGAAATATGTTTTGGAATAGATATTCATCTTAACAATACTGATTTTCCTAGCTAAAGAGAACCTAACAGCTGACCAACTATGAAAATCTTCTTTGATTTATTTTGTCATGTTGCAAGAAATTGAATTTGTATAGATATTTTCCCTTCTCCAAATTGGGCTCTTTAGCAAAATAAAGTTACACGCTACAAGGTTAGAGAAGTCCTGCAATGGAAATTCATAAAAAATAGGAAAAACATTAGTGGAATACATAGAAGAAATGGCTCTCCGTATATCAGGAGCTTGTCAGTCACTTATATAAAATCAAATAAAAAAAAAATCCTAACTTTAAATATAACAGAATGGGGAAATATATAAATAACGTAGTAATTAAAAGCAAAAAAATATTCATAATCAAAATTAACCAATTATACCTTCACTTTTTTGAGAAAATTGTTATACAAATGCTCCAGTTCCATTAAGTTAAATATATAAGTAGATGTAGGTTTACAAAGTTCTTTCTAATACTGCACGTGTGATAACAGATATGTCATACAACAGCTGACTGTATCAAATTTCCACGACTGCAGATATGATCAATTAAGAGTACTGTATATGAATATTCTATATATGTTCTCTTCCTTAACCCATGTATAGGTTTTTAGTTTACAAAAATATGTGCTTGTTTCTACACAAGGGGCAGGTCCTCCATGCCAGCCACACTTTTACAGAACACAGGCATATGTCAGCCTAACACAATTTCACACTTCAGTTGATTTCATTGTTACATATACTATGTACTTTTTTGCCAAAAGCATAATATCTACAAAACTATGGTAACAGATACTTTCTTTTCAGTGAATACTGTAACTAGATGCCAATTTAACAGAGATCTGATTTCACTTTAATATTGAAGTCTTTGTCTATTTATCAGTATGTAAAAAGCCTAATTAAATCCACAATAATGTTGTACTGTATAACAATAAAATGTGAAACCTTCCATTGGAATGAATACTTTTTATAGGCACTATAATGACAATCCAAGTTTTACACCTATATACAACTGCTGACGATACCTATTTCCTCTAGCATTTTACTTATTTAGATTGATTGATAGATAGATAAATAAATAAATAAACACACACTTTGGTCTGAACACATACTGGAACTACTATAAAGTAATAAACTGAAAGTGCTCAGTGTTAGTGTGTCAGAGAGAGGATGTGTAGCATTATTCATAAAGACACTCCGCTACTACCTTCAAGGGGTCCAGGGTACGTGCTATAACTGAGCTTGCCCTGTTAATTAATTTGTTGATTCGGCGGGCCTCTCTTGAAGTGATGTTACCGGCAAAGTACACCACAGTGTAGAAAATCGCACTGGTCGTCACAGAGTTATAGAAGATGTGAAAGATGTCACTTCCCACAATAAAGGAACACAGTCTTTTAAGGAAAAAGGGCCTTCTCTGCCCTTTCTTATATGGTTCCTCTGTGTTCTGAGACTAGTCCAACCTGTCATTAATACAGACCACCAAGTACTTGTAGGAGTGAACGAACAATATATCCACTACTTGAATAGTGCCTGGATATAGTGGCTCTTTGGTGTAGCAAAAGGCAATAACCAGTTTCTTGGCTTTTCTGATGTTAAGATGCAGGCCATTCTCTTTGAACCAAGAAGCAAACTTTTCCACTTGAGTGCTATATACTCTGTCTCATACTCTTTATCAATACACCCCATAAGTTCAGAATCATCCAAGAAGATCTACAAGTGACATGACCTGGTGTTATAATTATGGTCTGAGGTATAGAGAGTAAAGCGAAAAGGAGACAGGACTCTTCCTTGTGGTGCTCCATTGTTGCTCACATCTGTACCAGAAACACAGTTCTTGAGTCTTACAAACTGTGGTTTTCCTGACAGTACATTATCCAGGACAACAAAGGCTCATCCACCTGCATATCGCTGAGTTTACCCCTTAATGACATGACTGTCATCATCAAGTCCTTCCATGAGAACCCTGAATACAATGAGGACTGATCATTTATGTTACGTAAAATGCCTAGAGGGGGCTGGGTAGTCTCATGGTCTGGAACCCCTGCAGATTTTATTTTTTCTCCAGCTGTCTGGACTTTTTTTTTGTTTTTTCTGTCCTCCCTGGCCATCGGACCTGACTTTTATTCTATGTTAATTAGTGTTCTCTTATTATTAATTCTTACTATCTTTTTTTCTCTCTTTCTTCATCATGTAAAGCACTTTGAGCTACATCATTTGTATGAAAATGTGCTATATAAATAAAAGTTGTTGTTGTTGTTAATAGGGGTGGCTGGATGGTACTGAAGGTGCTGAAGAAATCAAAAAAAAAAATTCTCACAGTGCTGGCAGGTTTGTCGAGGTGAGAATAACCCTTGTGGACCAGACAGATAAATGCATCCTCTGCTCCAATCTTTGTCCGAACGTAAACTGTAGTGGGTTCAGGTGGTCTACCACAATAGGACTTGTATGGAGAAGTGCAAGTCCAGGTTTATACTTCACACGACATGATGCAGGCACCTGCAGACACTACTGCTATACAAGTGGTGTACTGTTTATAATTGCGCACATACTTTACGTAAATGTAGAAGACTCCACCATGTGGCAGTAAGAGATATCATCACAGTGACATCACTGTCTTGTGAATTGCCTGAAACATCCATTAAATTCCAAGGACACGTTACCACAATATCTATGAAAAGGATGGATGTTTAATGATTACATCCATCAATCCTGTGATGCATCCATTATAGAATGCGTCGGGCGCGAGGCAGAAACAATTTCCTGGACGGGCATCAAATCATCACAAGATGAACACAAGCACACAGTAGTGTCATTTTAGCATTATCAAATCCCCAAACCTGCATGTCTTTGGAAGGAAACTGGAGCACACTGTGGAAACCCACCAGGAAAACATGCAAACTCCAAGCAGGGAACACAAGGGACATGACTCTGTATTGGGAGGCAGCAGCACTACTGCACAAACACCATGCCAAACCCATATGTGTAATTGTTAACAGTAGGAGACCCGGGTTCGCTCCCTGGGTCCTCAGCTGCATGGAGTTTGCATGTTCTCCCAGTGTCTGCGTGGGTTTCCTCCGGGTGCTCCGGCTTTCTCCCACAGTCCAAAGACATGCAGATTAGGTGCCATGGCGATCCTAAATTGTCGTGGGTGTGTGTGTGTATGTGCCCTGTAGTGGGCTGGCACCCTGCCTTGTGCCCTGTGTTGGCTGGGATTGGCTCCAGCAGAACCCTGTGACCCTGTAGTTAGGATATAGTGGGTTGGATATTGGATGGATGAAAAACAATATTATGAATTACTTTATTCCTCTAACTTACATTCTCTAAAGGTTGCTTTTTTGCATCTCTGTTTGCATATTGTTCAGGATATTATCTTTCTCATTTAATGGATGACTCTCTCTGTTCTTGATTTTTATTATATGAAGCTCTTTTTTGTTCATTTTCTTTTTTTTTGGATGTTCATTGTCAATTCTTGTGGCTGTTTACCTATCACAATCTAAAATTCTACGTTCTTGAATAGATAATTTGGGGTGCTATGGAGAGAGAAAGTACACAGTAGGAGTAATGATTGGGCAGGCAGTGTGGAGGGGAGGGATCAAGGCTGAATAACACGGAAAACGTTTTTAACATTACAGATTCATATTTTCTTTTCCATTAGGTTTGCAATGACAAATTAAAAAAAAAAAGCAAAAAATAGATAAATCAATCGCAAAGTCCCCATTTGGATATTCATTTTCAGCCTACACAGCAATAAAGCTGCAAAAATGAAAAGCCAAATGAAAATAGGCACTGGCACCACCTGCTGCTCAATGAATTTTCATTTTCAAGTTCTCAACATGCAAACATACTTTAATTAGCATTGGTCAATGAGCGTGACAGAAGCATTTTTGAAAGGTACCGGCAGCTTCTTATAGGTTGGAAGCTGGTGTTCAAAAAATAGCAAAAAAGTTAATGGAATTTTTAATTATGACACTGACACATGAAGATGGGTATGGAAAATAAACATACAAAAGGGAAAATGAAACAACAAATGGGTGATTTCATTTTATTTTTAAAAATTTCACAAATTACTCTTATGTGTGAAAAATGAAATTGCAAATGGTGTTATTTCATCTTATTTGTAATTTTTGCAGCATCCTTGTGCATAGATTTTGAAAAATAAATGGCAAAAGAGAGACTGTGTTTTCATTTCATAATGTTAAGTTTCATTTCCTTTTTTAAAGAAAATGCTTCCCACAGAATTTCTTATATAGAGTATACTGTATGTATTATACAGTACTATAAATGTTATCCATCATTTTCTTGAACAATACTTACTCCACTTCACTGTTACTAAGGGTCCTGGCAGAAGGCAGCCCATCAATAACAAGCTCACTTGTACAAGGGATTTTAAAGTTGCTAGTATTACTTACATCCATGATCGATCATTTAGGGTGCACAATAGCCCCAGAGATTAATAACTGCTTTTCCAGCACATTGCATTCCCTTAAATATGTGGAGCTGTAAAATATATCCTACAACTCTGTGTATTTATGACCCTGAATACATAAAAACTATCCACTTAACAACCATCTTACATTCTATATATGACATAAATTTCCGCTTAAAGTGCAGTAGTAATGGTAATAGACAGAATTTTTGAAATATTTTTTTGTTACTTAAAACAAGGAATGCAATCAAGACTGTTGCAAAGTAAATAAACACAAGGAGAAGGTCTGAAATGCAACAGAAAAACTGTGAGTTTTGAGAGTTACACATACGTAGAAGTCACAGAGTAACATGATCCTTCAAGACTGTGAACAAACTAGTACCAGAAGATCTCAGATGTCTTATGGGTTTATACAGAGTAAGCAGCTATGACAGGTATTTTGCAGTGTTTAATTTTACACTTCTGTAAGTTAGTAATACAGTCAGTAAAGTGCAGTTTTTCAAAAGGGGCTTTCAAAAAAGAAAGACAAAATATATTCTTTTTGGATATTGTTAGAAAAAATAGAAACGTTACTGAAGTGAAAATGTGCAAAATTCTTGTGTACTGTGTTTGTATTTTTTAACTTCTTGGGTTAAATGCATGAGCTTTATTTCAACTGAGTCTGTGTGTTAAGAGAAATACAGTAGTTTGGGACATGAGAGTGGGAATTACAGAGAGTATAAAGTAACCAACTAGAAACAGCTAGAGGTTCCTGTATATACAATATATCCTGCTCAGGTGTTGACAAAGCTCCAACATTATAAGTGTGCCTTGACTTCTGACATGCCCAAATGCCCACCATTTAGAGACACAAATGCCAGTTAGATACATGTACACAGATAAAAAAATAACTAACTAGCCCAAACCACACATAATTAATCACTCACCAAAAATAAAAACAAGAGTCTACCAAACTCCAGCCTATAAGTGGATCTGACAAATACCAATGAGAGGTGCAAAAGAAAAATGGTAAAAACAAACATCAAAGGTTACCTTTGGTCTAGTGACTAAAACAAAAAAAAATAAAAAATCACATTTTAGATTTAGTTTATTTCAGAAAATTAGACCAGTGAAAACTTTATGTTTTGACTAAGAATTAGTCAGCTTTTGTTATGACCAGAAACCTTATGGATATGTTGCTAAAAGGGAAATTCAATACTGTTACATTTCACTGAGATAAAATTGTTTAAATTCCATACAGAGTGGATTTTGGAGAAGAGGGGAAACAGGGATTTCAAATAGTCCTGTCTAAACATTCTGTTCCTGATTCAAATGGTAACCCATTAGAGTAACAGCTGGACGCAAACAAACATAAAATCTGAGAAGGTTAAGAATGGGACAGGAGAAAAAGCTGTACTCACAAGACAATCTTAATAAACTGAATAAAATGAATTACATTTTCCAATATTTTGCTTTTACTGTATTTGCTAAATGTAATTTTGAGACTCTAATGAAATCATCCTGAAAATAACGTTCATGGAAATACAATGGAAATTGAAGGATTTCAAAAAGGCATATTGGAGCATACAACAGAAGTTCATTATAATTCTCAACTTACTGTAATTATCATGAAACAATAAATATACAAATCATAACATCTAGAACAAAAAATAAGAAAACCAAGAGTAAATATATTTAATGAGTCAAAATAATAAATGCACAATAAAAACAAAGAATATAACGTAACATTTCATATATAAAAAGTGTATTATATAGAAAATAATTGTATTACAGAATGTATTAAGGTTCATAAATAGACATACGCATTAAAGAATATCATCAGCACTAAAATCTCAATAATGTTAACTTGGCAATCAAAATACTCTCATTACATAAGACTGATGTCTAGCAAAGTATCTATACTACATGTAAGTTATATTAAGCAAATAACACGTACAATATCCATTTGACATCAGAGAAGAATGCTTGCAACAGGCGTTTTGCGTTTTTCACACATTGCCAGGTTTCTCTTTTATGAGGTTTTATAATGACTCCATATCCCATTTTGTTCATGATCCTTTGTAGTATGAAGAGGTAGTTCACCAGGTGTCTGTGTGAGCTGCTTATGAACTTTCTACATGTCTACCTCTAATTGTAGTACCTAGAGATACTGTCTTAAATGCTGGAACTTCTGCATGTATATCAGTAGCAGAAACACAATTTTGGTTATCATTCTTTCTATACAAGCACCACTTTTGAACAATTAGCTCACTACCATATTTAGTACAACAGTAATAGTAGTATTTGTAATACAGGTAGTCCCCAGGTTATGGTCATCCGACCTACAACTTACGAACGGGGCCGCAGCTGCAACACATGCGTCTCAGTAACTGCCGTTCCATCATCTTCGACATGGGGATGCTGCAAGCAGTGGCTGGACGAAGGTTGGAGGGGCGATTTCACTGCCCGCACAGTGTAGTGTCCCTCAGGAGGCTCCCGGCAGCATAGTGATTTCACTGCCCACCCACAACACACAGCTGCCCCATTCGTTCTTGGTGGGCGGCTGGTAATGCTGCAAGCAGTGGCTAGATAGAGGCTGGAGGTGGTCGATTTCGCTGCTCACACAGTGTAGTGTCCTTCAGGCGGCTCCCGGCAGCATAGTGGTTTCACTGCCCACCTACCACACACGGCTGCCCAGTTTGTTCTTGGTGGGTGGCTTGTAATCCTGCAAATGGTGACCCGCTTGTGGCTGAAAGGGACGGCGCGGGGTAGGACTGTAGTGTGCATCGTATGGCTGCCTATTGAATGGGGGCGATTCACTACCCGCCTTTGGCCGCACCGTGTTCATTCTCGGTGGGCGAACGCTGCAGGCAGCATACTGTAGTGGAGGTGACTGTGAGGTGGGCTGGTGATGAACCGCCCATCGATCCCCTCATTCATTCTCAATAGCAAGCCTGCTTGTACTGTTACGTACATAGCAGGAAGTTGTCTCTTGTCAGTACAACAGACGTGCTGACGAGGGATGCATTCCTGCTGTAATAACGTGTACAGTGCTATGCAGAAGAGCTCATCTTAACCTTTTGTCTTCACCCTTCAACAATGTCTCTGAAACACAAATCTAATGCAAGTGCTGGTGATACAGTAAAGAAGAGAAAAACCATCACCATTGAAAATAAAGTAGAAATAATAAAAAGGTCAGAGAGAGGTGAAACTCCATCATTCATTGGCAGAGCACTTGGTTACAGTCGGTCAACAATAGCATTTATTAAAATAATGTACCTGTTCTGACTTACATACAAATTCAAGTTAAGTACAAACTTACAGTCCCAATCTCGTACGTAACCCAGGGACTGCCTGTACAAGCTCTATATTGGTGCATGTCTAGAGTACAGTGACATTCTTACTTTCAGCTTTAACCAACCAACATGCAACATGTTGTCACTGTCCAATTAAAACTGTATTCATCTCAGAATCTGCTGGCCCTTATCACACATTAGTTCTAAATATTTCTAGGAATAAAGAAGAATGGTTAAAATCATATATAGAACACAGAGAATACATCAGTAAAAATCATAAAATTAAATTCTTCACATGTGAATGTCTAGATTAGTAAGTCTTTTCTGAAAGCATCCAGCCTTTGTCCATCACTTATTTTTTATGGATACCATAGAACACACTGCATATTTATTGTATCAAATGCAAAACATAGTGAATACATACTGTGGAAAAATGCATCAAACTGAACACTCAGCCCAGTTCCAATTCAGAGAGCCATATGATAAGTAAGATTCCTGTAAAGTGGTTGTTCATCTACTATATAATAAAATGCTAAGGTCTGTATGTGCATCCACTAACTACAGGCAATGTGATCAGTAAGTTTGGCTTTGGTGAAGCGATCAAAGGAGGATGTGCAAGTGTGAGATATATAAAATATAGTAGTTCCTTAAGTTCCACATTTAAGGATATTAAAGACAAGAAGTATATAAAACTTTACATACAGCATATGATTACACTACAGTCTACAGTTATTAGTGAAAACAGCCTGTCAAAAAATACTGTATAACTTACACAGGAGTGTGGAATATATAAAAGAAAGGTAAATGTAATCAAAAAAGTAACCAAAAATGAACAGACCTGAAGCCCAAATCATCACTGTCATATACTGAAAACGCTGTTTTACTTGCCCATACAATCCTGACAACAATTGCATTGTATGGAAAGCCAAAAACCGAAGCTAATCAAAAACCAGCAACCTTTATAAATTCATCATAAACCGATGCTCACTTTACCTCCAAAAAGATGAATGGAACCACCTGACCGCCAAAGCCACACAGGTGAAAAGTCATGTGTGAATAGACTAAATTGACCAAATAACTTTTAATACCCAAAATATACTGTTCTCTCCTCCTAAAGACATCATTCTATATTGTTACATTACACAAATGTGCAGGTATAGAATGAAAATTATGACCATTACTATGATAAAAATTTTAAAAACTAAGATTAAAAAAGGTAAACTTACCCGATGTAATATACAATCAAACTTTATTTGGGTACACCTGTACAACTTCTTGTTAATACAAATATCTTAGTAGCCAATCACACGGCAGAAACTCAATGCATTTAGGCATATAGACATTATCAAGATGATCTGCTGAAGTTCAAGCAGTGGAGAATGATGATTTAAGTGACTTTGAAAATGGCATGGTTGTTGGTGCCAGACGGGTTGGTCTGTGTGTTTCAGAAACTGTTGATCTACTGGGATTTTCACACATAACCATCTTGGGTTTACAGAGAATGGTCCGAAAAAGGGAAAATATCTAGTGAGTGGTAGATGTCTGGGAGAAAATGCCTTGTTGATGCTAGTGGTCAGAGGAGAATGGCCAGACTGGTTTGAGATGACAGAAAGGCAACAGTAACTCACACAGCCACTTGTTACAACCAAGATATGCAGAAGAGCGTCTCTGAACACGCAACATATTGAACCTTGAATCATAAGGGCTACAACAGTGGGATATAACACCAGGTGTCACTCCTGTCAGCAAAGAACAGGCAACTGGGACTATAGTTTGCATTGCCTCACCAAAATTGGACAATAGATGATTGGAAAAATGTTGCCTGCTCTGATGAATCTCGATTTCTGCTCCGAAATTCAGATTGTACGGCCAAATTTGGGTTCAACAACACGAAAACATGGACCAGCCTGCCTTGTATCAATAGTTCAGGCTGGTGGTGGGTGTATAAGGGTGTGGGGGGATTTTCTTGGCACACTTTTGGCCCCTTAGTACCAATTGGGCATTGTTTAAATGTCACCGCCTAGCTGAGTATTGCTGCTAACAGTAACCCTTTATGACCGCAGTGTACAAATCTTCTGGTGGCTACTTCAAACAGGATAATGCGGCATATCACAAAGCTCAAATCATCTCAAACTTGGTTCTTGAAATGTCAATGAGTTCACTGTACTCAAAGGTCCTCCACTGTCAAGAGGCACCTTTGGGATGTAGTGGAATGGGAGATTCGCTCCATAGATGTGCAGCAGACAAATTTACAGCAACTGCGTGATGCTGTTATGTCAAGATGGACCAAAATCCCTCAGAAATGTTTCTAATACCCTGTTGAATCTACGCCATGAAGATTTTCGTCAATTCTGAAGGCAAAAGGGGGTCCAACCAGGTACTAACAAAGTACTCAAATGGATGGTGAGTGTACATAAATGCTTGATATATTACAAAAAAAAATAGAAAACCCAGTTGTGCATTTGCTGACAAACACCAAAAACTAGAACTTGGGGAACTACAGTTTGCTTAATTAAAAAGTAAAGTTGGTTGGGACAAAAACCAGCAGCCACCGTAATTCCCCTAGGACAAAACCTGAAATCCACAATGGGCTCTTTATATTTGTAATTCTGTGCACAAGCCTTATTTTGGGGAATAAGAATTGAACACACTTTTCGTACTCCTTTGTAAACAAAGAACGGGGCAAGGTATTCAGTGGGGCAGTTGCAAGGTTCAAATGGCAGCCCTCTTTATTTTTGTTTGTTTTAGCTGTCAAGTTCAACAATAACGTCAAAACATTTTATCTTCAAGCGCAAGAATAACGTCAAAAGATTGTATCTTACAAACACCTTTCACCATACACTCATGTTACCTAGCTTCAAGCAGGCTCTACTTAGTGTCCTGTCTAGCACGAGTATGTCTAAATGTCCAAGTGACGGCCTCATTCTCTCCTACTGTACAGTGCTGGCTGGTTCTTGTTTTCTTTTAAAGCCGAAAAATAAGAGTGTGGATCTGGACATCTATTAAGGACCATTAACCGATATACACGTAAGGAGCGTGCTGTAATTTACCCCATCACGGTATACTTACACATTTAGCATTATGGCTGTGAGAATTGTGTACCTTGTGTTACACTCTGTTAATTCTAAATACCACAAGAAAGGACGCGCATGATTGCTGGCTGCCCCCGGACGTGCCTTGCATGCAATGTTTTATTTTCGGCTACTTTTACTGGTGAAAGGTATGTCAAATAATGGCACAGCTGGCAAGTTTCCAAGTCCTGCTTGTATCGAAGCCGTTTTTCATATAAATGCGGGTCTTCACCGTGCGCATCTGCAAGAACCGCAGAGCCCAACTTTCTCGTTGAATGTCTGCAGTCTCTGCGGTGTCCCAGCTGTTTGGTGTCTGGGATTTTCGTCTATTTTGGACTCACAAGCAACCCTGACATGTCACATTCCTAGATCTGAAAAAAGCGACTTACAAGCAGCTGTGCTTTTAACGTGTGCAGCCTCCAACTACTCAGTAAACAATCAATAAATGATTCGAATTTGAAGAATCATTGAGAATGATAAGGCATAATGTCTTGAAATATACGAACACGACTTAAATTTACACTCTTCCAACCCGCACCTTTTCAAGTTTTTTGTTGATAATAATGCGTTCGCTGCCTTTGTAGTACCGTATCGGACTGGGTTATGAGTACCAAATGTCAGGCCCACTCGTTCTACTCGTGCACCCTACCTTGGTGAGTTGAGCAACCTTTTTACACATCTTCATGTGCATCTGGTAGTCGTACAAATCTTGCTCGATGCCTGGGTATTCGGCACTTGTCCCGTTGCAGGTTCCACCGCTCTGCGACGTTTTGCCACACCGAGAAGCCATCGCCAGTCCGTCCTCCGTCAGGTTCTTCTAACCCGATTGAGTACAAAAAAGTAAAGGGCTCGCCGCGCAACACAGGCTGATACAGGATACAGCCTCGTCCAGTCTACTTGTTTTTTTTAGTTTAGTTTTTTTTTTTCCCAGTGCATTAGCAGTCGACACACAGAACACGAGCACGCGTCTGTGAGAGCGAGTCTGCGTCTAAGGTCTCGTGTTACCGCCTTGCTCAGCTGCGGATCACCCAGGTACGCCGCGCGGGCTTCCGAGTTAAATCTTCACGGGGGGGTCTTCACGGTTAACTTCTAGTAGAATTACACACATTTACTCCTTTGCAGTACATAGCGAGCTCTATTCCTATTTTTGCGACATGAAATAAACAACTCTTCGAAAAGCCCTGCTGAGTCACACATGCAGAGCTCTCGGTTCCAATGGATATCTGTGGGACGCGGCACCTGTCCGTTCTTTCCGTAGGCTTTTATGCGCTCGGTGCTGCTAAGATTGGTCCCGCCACCCATAACCCAGCACTGAATTATGCGGATTTGATGGAATGATGGATGGAAAAAGGATTTTATACATTTTACAATGACGGCCATAGCGAGCCTATTTCAAATGGTTAAATACAGTATGTGCACACTTCACCAGCAAGTACACATTTGAAGAGTTTGATTATCTTCCGTGGGGGTTGATTCCTGCCTCCGTCCACTTTTATCAGGATAGATTTAAAGCTCAAATTCAAAGCACTGATAACTGCCTGGTCAGCCTACTGTTTATAGCCATCGTCTTCTATAGCTACCTGCGCTGGGTAGTGAGATCTCAAGTATCAGCACCTGAAGTTCACAAGGCAGGGTTGCAATAACACTTGAGGATCTGTGATTCGAATTTCTGCCTCAACAAATAGAGAGGAGCAAATTGAGGAGATTTTGGCATGTACACACTTGTGCACATTAATTGAATCAAACTAAGAAAACAACAAAAATCAGTTTTGCTCATACAGTATAATCACATGATTTGACCCTCTCGACTCTTGAGAAGCATCTGGATGTGAACTTGGCATGGCATCCACACATTTTGAATAGTCTTGCAGTTTTTTGGCATCTCTGTACCAAACCTGAATTAGGGCCTGAGTCATTTTCTTCATGGTTTTACAGTGCATGCCACAAAGTCGTTGCTACACATTTTCAAATGGGTTCAGATCAGGAGAGTGTCCAAGCCACTCCAGTATGTTCATTTTGTTTTCATTAAAAATGTCTTCACTTTTTTCAGTGTGTGACACATGGGCAGATCTTTTTGAAAAACACTGGATCACATGAACCACCCCAAAAAAACAAGATGTTTTGGGGTTGCTTCAGCTATTACAGCATTGGTTGAATGCACCCAGTCGAAAGCATGATGCACTCCCCACAATACACTGAACGTCTCTGCAGAAAACATGTTCCAGAACTGAAACAAAGTTATTTAAAGATGGATTTGGTGTTGGGGTGCCTCTCTTGACTGTCCAATGTGTGTATGGATGAAGTGCTAGAGGACATCGTTGGGGATAGGGTTCTGTGGTCACTCCAGCTTAGCATGTTGCTAGAGTGACTTCTACCAGGAAAAACAATGAAAATGGATGGATTCATGAGTGAGTGCAATGGTGTGACGTTCCGTCATGTTTTGTTTTCCTTTTTTCCTGTTTATAAAGCTGCCTGGGTAGACTCAAGCTTCCTTTGACAAGTATTGAAATAAGCAGGCATGGAAAATCGATTAATTACTTTCCTGTTTAAATCTTTTCTTGCACTTTTAAATTACTGCCAGTTTCAGTACAGTGGTTTGAACAGCCCTAACATTGTTTGTGTTTCAGCGTCTTTCTTCTGTCCTTTCCTGCAATATCTCTTTTACTCCTCATATATTCATTCTTCAGGATCTTTCTGCTCTTTTTATTTTCTTATTTATAGTATTATAGTACATACAAATACATGTATAGGTACATAAATGTATATTGTAAAATATGTATATTTGCCATCCGCATTTAGAACATTTGTATATCTATTTATATATCTATATATCTATTCCCATCTTCACTGTGCTCTTAACTGTACATATCGTATTTAGCTGTATATATCGCATTTAACTGTAAATATCGTATTTAACTGTACATAATATGCACATATTATATTTATTGTACTTCTGCTCTTTGCACTTCTGATTAGATGCTAAACTGAATCTCGTTGCCCTGTATTTATACATGTGTAATGACAATAAAGTGAATCTAATCTAATCTAATCTAAAAGACTGTTCTTTTTTGGCATAATCGCCACAAAATTAGACCTAGCTTTGTACTGGAAATCCCCTGACTATCTATCCTTGAATTGTTTTTCTTCACCTTGATACTACTTGAACTATCTTCTGCAAGAATTAATGCTGTAGTATTTCTGACAGAACTATGAATGGAACTATGTGCCATGATGTTGATGTTCTTAATGATGCTTTTTGGGTTAGTGTTTGATTTGCAGTAAACATTCATAAGAAATATCACAAAAAAGTGAGTTTTAAGATATAATTGGCACTACTGTATGTCTGTGTGAGTTTTCATCGGATACTGTCCTTTCAAGCCCTATCACTAAGATGTCTATGGCAGCTTAATCAACATCTCCAAATTATCCAATTATAATAGATTGTGGCTGAGTATACCCCAAAGTGGACTGGTGTGATATAAGGATTATGGACCTGTCTTGTCACTGATAATAAGGATAGGCCTACCATGTAATGGATACAAGTAAAAGGGCGAACAGCATTGAACGGTGTTCAGATTAAGACTGGTTTGGTCTTTTCCCCACTTCAAGTTTTATTTATTGAACTAAAATATTAAATCACGATAAAGTTTTTAACTTTATTATTGCATTTATTTTATATCTTTACAATTATAAAGCATTATTTAAATCAAATAACATTGAACTTCAATGTGCATGATAGCAGAAACAGACCACAAAGAAGATATATTTTATATATCTTTCAAAAATACATGTATTATATAGCATTTTAAACTACTGAGACTTTAGAAAAAGAATAATTTAAATATTCATTGTGTATTGTGTGTATAAAACACATACTGAAACGTGCAGAAAAAGTTATTTTATACTGTTAAGTCTTCTGTAACTCTTGGCTAGATTACAGACATGATGATGTTAAAATTGATGGATTAATGAGTGATTGACTTTATACCCAAATATTAATGACTAGCGACTGGGAGCCCGATCGAATCGGGCTACAAATTCTACGTTTGTGAAATCCATACTTTCTCTGCAAAGAATTATTTGTTTTTTTAAGTACTTGAAATGATTTTGTTATCATGGCACTGATTTGTGCTTAAAATAGACCTTTTTGGCCGATGTAATGAAGAGCTTCCTCTTTAAATGAGGCTGCGAGACGTGAACTCAGCTCTTCGGCGCACCTCATTTTATTTTTTCCGGCAAACAAATTTTCAAAACAAACCGCATTTTACGACTCTAATCAGAGTCAGAGTAATAATTATGTTGATGTGGTCATTTTAGATCTGAGATCGGCTAAAATTTAAACAATGACCATTGTTAATACCCAGCCATCATTACTCAGTTTGCCAATAGAAGTCAGAAGGACGGATGCCAAAACCGAACTGCCCAAAGATAGATTTTGACGTACCAAGCAAATGGTAATACATTCTATATTACTTACGGTTACGGAGCTGTCGAAGGGTTTAAGTCAGTTGACAATGTTAGTCCTGGAAATTGCGCCCCACCAAACCAACGTTCCAAAAACCAACCGAACTTACTGTTATCTGCTTGAACCAACACCAACTTACTATACTCGGACGTCCAGCGGCGCCACTGTAGCATTGAAACATTCTTAGCCAATCATGCAACACTGCGTCCGCGTTTGCCACGTTATATTCTAAGTACAGAGGCAGGGTCCCATTGCATGGTTCTAACTTGTATTGAGTCGAGGTATTGACGTGAACACCATACATACGGGGTATTGATGCGAACACCATACATACGGATAGAACCAAATTATATATAAGGATTGTAACTTCTTCACCAAATCATTCAAAATTGGAACATCTCTGGATAAAATCACTAAATATATTTTACAAACATTGACTTTGACAATAAGCATGCTAACAAAACTGAACTGTGCATCAATCACTACTTCTTAAGTTACCCTATACTGAATACATCTTCCACACAGAAATGTAATCTACTGTCTTTTTTTACAAAACCTATAAATGAATACTGAAATGCTTTTCTCCATGCAAGTTTGGTGAAGGTGAGGTGTGTTTTATAATAGTTGTTAAGTTACAGCTCCTGTCCCACCAGTCTTGTAGAAAATACAGTACAGTATTGGTACTTCAGTCCCAAAGTCCAGGAACACATGTAACATGCTTTAGATAATGTTACACTATTGCCATCTAGTGCTCTCCCATAAAAGTACTTTTCTCATAAAAAATTTCTTTGATAGATATCCTTCCACAAATGACCCTGCTTTATAACACAATTCATGATATATATTTTAGATGCCATTGATTAGAATATGCAGTGATGCATCCATCAATCCATTATCCAACCCGCTATTTCTGAACTACAGGGTCACGGGGGTCTGCTGGAGCCAATCCAAGCCAACACAGGGCGCAAGGCAGGAAAGAAACCCCAGGCAGGGTGCAGCCCACCTCTGTGCAGTGATGCAGTGACTGTGAAAATTTTACATCCACTTTGCCTGTTTCAGGTAATTTCCCAGTTGCCCTGATTTCTGCTTCATTATGCCACAATAACCAAATCTAACCTAGGACCTATAAAAGAAAAGAAAGATCACAAAAGTAGGTAGAAAAAAATCTTTTTTTTAATCTCTAGGATCTAGCAATAATTTCATTTTGTGCTTTAAAATATTCAAATTCAATCTGAGAAAATTCACCATGGTAGGAATGCATTTGACTAGTAATACTTGTAGATAGCTGGAGGCTGATGAGATGCTGCATGTTAGTCTGAGATGCAAGTAAGAATTTCACATAACTTGTACGTGAGACAGTAAACCTAAACTCATATTTGGAAAGTAAACCAGTCAACATTTATATATATAACATGAAAATACTGTAACACTGAAGGTCCAAAATAAGATGTGAATTATTTCTACAGGCACACGATGAAAGGTATGACTCACTCATCAACCCTCTTTCTGGTCTAGTTTAAAAAGCTGGAATTTGGCAGAGTAGCACATCTAACTTAGTAGGTATCTGCTAAGAAAGGACATTTTGATTTAAGTAGTAGATTGAAGAAGTAGTGGTGCCCTGGACAGGAAAAAAGAGATGTTATCATGTTATGAAACAAAAAGCGAAAGTTTGTTAAAGCTCAAGGAAAATGCAAAGTTCAAAGGATAGCAAGCACTGTTTTTTGTTGTTGACTACCGGCACTCTTATATGTGTACCAGCTCTCATCTTAGTTATCAATTACTCTCTGTCGACCCCCATCCAAACCCCGAATCTTTGATCGAGACACTTAAACGTTAAAACTCACCCCAACTCCTCAATCACGTTGCTGCCAACTCCAAGGGATATACAGTATGTCAGTCCTACAGTACATTGTAGCTCTTGAAGTTTTAAGGGAGAAACCACAGAAATTGTGTTGTGATGCTCAAAGCTACTGCTTGTGTTACTGTTAACATGTATATCTACTTATGTATATCTACTTGCACTCAAGCACTGCTTTGCATATACAGTACATTTGCAACTGCAGACTTTGAAGGAGGACTACATACAACTGACAAAAAACATGAAAAGAAATAATGTACTTGACCGAACAGTGTAATCAAATGAAAAACGTAAACATCTAATAATATACAGTATACTCATATTTCACACTGTTCCTACTGGTTACCCATTTCAATAAAAAATAATACACTTTCCTGTAAAACTGTATTTTGCAATGACCATCAACAAAAGCCAAGTTACCAAAAAAAGAACTTAATTTAATGTAGGAATGTTTTACTCATGGACAATTGTATATAGCATGTTCAAAAGCAGTGACCTAATAATATCATTAGACTGATTCCTTTATCCAAGGCAACTTACAACATCTGAGTGGCAAATTATAACATATTAGAGGCAATGGGTAGCATTTCTTTTGTTTTTCCAATTGGATCATAGGTAGGTGAAGTGAATGTCTCATGGTCACACAGCGTCAGCAACATGACTTGAACCCACGACCTTAGGGTTTGAAGTCCAAAGCCTTAATCACTGCACCACACTTCTGACAATAACATTATCTCTTAAACCTCAACATATTGTGCACAGAAAAGAACTTAGTTCCATAGTAATTTGGGTGAAACCTACTAACCAACGGCACTATAACTGATGACCGTTGTCTTATGAAATTTCCTGGGCAAAACTGGCTAACACAGCTAGTTATTCCATAATACCCAAGCAGGATAACTTAGCTTCATACTAATAGTTACCATTTTCCTTACACAATTAGAAGAAATTATAGATATATGTACAAGAGCTGACTGAAAAGTTTTGAAACTGAATTCATTGACTGAAGTGCATGTGTCTCAAGTATCATGTGACTGTATAATAGAAGGTCAAGGAGTTGTATGATATATCATATCAGTAGTAGGGCTAGATTCTCTCTTGTCCTTGAGCTGTCACACCTATTCTTTCATACCCAGTTTAACAATGGTGGTCACAAGTGAAGCAGAGATGTGTGAAACATATGATATAGTGTAAATGAGCAGGTTGCTGCTATTCAGGAGGTGATATTTCCGAAGTTTAAAAAACAATTTTATAAACATATGCTTGGCTACAAAAAAGAAGCATGCTCTAATAAAATATGTTAAACATGTAATACCTTAATGTGCCTTCAGAAGCCACTGCTTTCTTAGGGTATTCTGAAAATAAAGTGTGAGGAGCAAATGACAAGCAAAGAGGAAGGGTCAGGACAGAGCACAGAGTACAACCTGACAGTACCAAGCAAAATGTGTACAAGTAAAAGCACAAACAAAGGGAGCACACTGCAGCATAGAAATGAACTTGGGCAGTTCAAATAAAAAAATCACAAAAGCTGATATATCACTATGGTTTAATGTCTAATTTTATTAGGGTTAGACAGAACTTTATTAGACATATTGCTGTTGGTATAAAGAAGCCCCAGGCATGTTTCTTGACACACTTCTACTGAATGATTCTTTGGCTGAAAGTACCCAGTGTTAGTGTTTCAGAGAGAGGATGTGCAGCATTGTTCATTAAGGCACTCAATGTTGTTTTAATTCTCTCCTTTTCTATCTCCAGGGGGTCCAGAGTGTGTCCTATAACTGAGCTTTGGGAGGGAAGTTGTTGCTGTCAAGACATAACTTGACAATACCCACCATTGTACATAGCCATAGTCACAACTTCACATCAATCTTGGTTCCAATGATTTGTACTATATTGTGCACATGTAAATTAAAACAAAAGGGAGTAATAGTAGGTAAAGTTTAGCACAAAAAATAATAGCCCTCAGTAAGAAAACAGAACTGAATGATAGGTTAAACCAAATGCAAGTCCAAGCTGAAGCATGGCAAATTTCTGTATGTGCATTTTTGTCAGAAAGAATTTACAAGCATACTGAGCGCATTGTGTGGCAGCCAGTCAATGGCATTTAATCTCCAGCTTTCCATTTCAGTTTACTATTTAGGAAAGTACATTTGTGAAGACTGTTAGTATACCCTAGGTCAGACTTAAGTTTCATTACAGGAATCTTTAAAGACCTGGGTAAATAGGTCAGTACTTAAAGGAGATTCCTGGTGAAGATCTACTCTAATTTGCCACTAATTCAAATAGAAAAAATAATTAAATAGTAATTCATTCTGAAAAATACCCTTGAAAACTGACTTTATTTTCCTTAACTATAAAAGGCATTAGACTTTTTCCAGCTCAGCACTCTTGAGTCCATATATCTTGTATTGTCAAATTTTTGTAGCCCAGTGGCTTGGCATTAGTATTTATAGGTTATACAATATTAAAAGATGCAAGATTAGACGGTAGTCTGGAACTGTAAACAAAATGCTATGTCTGTAAGCATGTCAATGGGGAGAAAGTTTACTATAATGACACAGCTTATTATAGCAAAGCACTATATCAGAGACAGCAGGGCATTGTCACTCAATTAGATATAAATAAAACTGAAATAAAAACTACTGAATAAAAAGATACAAGATATGATGAATTGGAGGTAATTTCCCCTCTGAATAATGGTTTAGTGAGACAGCACTTTTACTGAGCCCATTGGCAGTGGTCATAGTGAATTATATGCATGCCAAAACATTTAAACAATTCTAGTACCTTGTCTTTCACAATAATATTTAGACTCAGTATTAATTACATTCTGAGATTATGCAATATTTAATTATAGCAAGTGTTGTGATGTGAAATTTTGAATAAAAGTTGATAAACATTTTGTATGTCTTTATTTGTAACTTAGACAAAGCAATGTAATAGTAGTGTTATAGATAATAACAGCAATGGTTTAAGAACCCCTCCCTCCCTTTTAGGAATGAGTCTCTTTGTAATTTATTAGTTTAAATGGCACTTTTGCCACTCGCAATGTGGCGGATGCGCTGACGTATCGTGTCGACTGGACAACACAGTAAATGTGGCGTCTACCTATATATATCTATGTGTGCGAATGCCAGCTTCCACATTCATCAGCTACATAAATTCCAGTCAGCATGAAAATTAACACACGTGCACGCGCCTGCTCCCCTACCCCAACTCCTCCCAGAATTAAGCCTCTTTGAATATGCAAATCAATATAAATGGCCCTAAAGCTCAGTGTTCTGTGAAAAGGCAATGGCAAAAGCACGAGGGAAAATAGAATTTCAGCGAATACCAAGTGGAGACAGGGAAAAACGTACTATTTGTTGGTTTAAACAGTGGTATAAACAACAAAAGGAAGTTGATTGAGTGACATAGCGTGTTGGAGTAACTCGAAAGCTCAAGTTCATAAAGTCACACAGTGCCCGAAATAAAAAAGAAGTTGTCAGATATCAAAGTCTCCGTGAAATGATGAGTCGTAGCCCACCGTCTGAGTGTCATATGAAAGCTTCTTAGAGTACAGAGAAAATTTAGTGAATTCCCTCAACAACTCAAACTCAACAATCTGTCTTCTAAATATATTTTGACCTTAACTATGTCTGACCTCTCTTTTATTATACTCCTTTAATCTCTGACATTTAATAAAAGATCCATAAATACTTTTACAGTTATTGAAACATTGGAATTGTCAAATGTTGAAAACAAGGAGTGTGAAACACCAATGGAGCTGAGAAAAATCAGTTTCTAAGAACAGAGATGCAAGATTACAATACAATACAATACAGTTTATTTTTGTATAGCCCAAAATCACACAGGAAGTGCCGCAATGGGCTTTAACAGGCCCTGCCTTTTGACAGCCCCCCAGCCTTGACTCTCTGAGAAGACAAGGAAAAACTCCCAATAAAAACCTTGTAGGGAAAAATGGAAGAAACCTCGGGAAAGGCAGTTCAAAGAGAGACCCCTTTCCAGGTAGGTTGGGCGTGCAGTAGGTGTCAAAAGTAGGGGGTCAATACAATACAATATACACAACAGAACAATTCCTTAAGACAGCATAATAAAAATTTTAGAATTACGGTTTAACAGTAGATGATATGACATAATTAGGTTTGGATATTTTTAGAGTCCTGGAGACCTCATCCATCTAGCTGCATCTCCATTTGGCCATGCCACGGCTGAAACATTGCTCCGATGAAAGGACCTCTCTTTCCCATGATTCCTGTGATCCTCCATCAGGGATGACTTTACCATAGGCAGGCAAACAACTTGGCAGGTGGGCCGTGGCACCAATGGCCACATTTGGGTACCGAGAAAAGAAACAGAATAGGTGAGGGTTAGTATTCAAATATAATTATCATGTTACTTATGTTATAGTGCTAATGACTAACAACAGAGATGCAGTATGTACAGTTAATCAGCAGCTCTAGTCAGGATATGCTAAACTGAAGTAGTGAGTCTTCAGCCGGGATTTAAAGGCTGAGACCGAGGGGCATCTCTTATGGAAGCAGGAAGACCATTCCACAGTTTAGGGGCCCTGTAACTAAAAGCTCGACCTCCCACTGTTATTTTATTAATCCTTGGAATCCTAAGCAGACCGGCATCTTGAGATCTTAATGTGCTCAGGTTTGTAAGTCATGATAAGTTCAGACAAGTAAGCGGACCTTGGCCATTTAATGCTTTATATGTTAAAAGGAGGATTTTGAAATCTGCCCTAAATTTAACTGGGAGCCAGTGTAAAGATTTAAGAACTGGGGTTATGTGTTCATATTTTCTTGTTCTTGTAATAATTCTTGCAGCGCATTTTGGATTAACTGGAGGCTGTATAGAGAACAGTTTGAACAGCCAGTGAACACCGCATTGCAGTAGTCAATCGTACTAGAGATAAATGCATGAATTAATTTCTCACAATCCTGTTTATTTAGAAAGCGCCTTAATTTCCTACTATTTTTAAGATGGAAAAACATGTTTTGGACGACTTTGTAATATGCTTTAAATGACATGCTAGAGTCAAAGATAACTCCTAGATTGCGGGCTGATTCAGTAAAATTAATTGGGATTCCAACTGAGTTAAATGACGACAAAATATTGCTGTGATCAGCGTCATTCCCTCCAACAATTAACATCTCTGTTTTATCTGTATTTAAAGACAAGTAGTTCTCATTCATCCATTCCTTTAATTCACTAACACAACTAATTAAAGACAACATCGGAGAAACTTCATTTGATTTAAATGAAAGGTATAACTGGGTGTCATCTGCATACAGTGAAAATTAACATTATGTTTCCTAATGAGAGATCCCAGTGGAAGCATGTAAAGTGAAAACAGTAAAGGTCCCAGTACTGAGCCCTGCGGACACCATATTCAACTTCTGTGTATAATGATGGAGTACTGTCAGCACATTTCTGTACATACTGGAATCGATTTGATAAATAAGAACTGAACCAAGCGAGCACGGGCCTGTAAGCCCAACATCGTTTTCTAGCCTGTGCAGTAAAATAGAATGGTCAATGGTGTCAAATGCTGCACTTAAGTCTAACAACATAATTACAGTGGAATTTCCTTCATCAGAGGATATCAGAATGTCATTTACAACCCGTGTTAGTGCCGTTTCTGTACTATGACCAGTCGAAAGCCAGACTGGAATTTCTCAAATAAATTGTAATGCATAAGGTGTGACTGAAGCTGACTGGCGACTACTTTCTCTAGTATTTTAGAGAGAAATGGTAAATTTGAAATAGGCCTATAGTTATTTAGTATGTGTGGGTCTAGGTCTGACTTTTTAAGTAAAGGTTTAATGACTGACACTTTTAGTGCATCAGGTACTGTGCCATGCAATAATGAACTATTGATAATGTTTAGAATAGGTGCTACAAGAACATCCATTGCACTTTTTACTAGTTTTGTTGGCACTGGATCTAGGGAACAAGTAGTGGGCTTCATTTTCGAAATTAAAGTTAAGACTTCCTGCTCAGTTACAGGATTAAAATTATTAAAGTGCTGAATGCAATGTGAGCAGGGTCTGCTAAGCTAGTATTTGGTTTGTACTGTGATGCTGAGATCTGGGATCTTATATTTTTAATTTTCTCATTGAAGAAGTTCATAAAGTCTGTACTGCTAATATCTGTTGGTATTTTGCACTGTTGATCTGAATTCCCATTTGTTAATTTAGCCACTGCTCTAAAAAGTACCCTAGGATTTTTATTATTGCTATCTATTAATGTAGAATAGTATTCTGAGCGAGCTTTAAAGAGGGCCTTTTATATTTATTAACACTCTCTGTCCATGCAATTTGAAAGACATGTAGCTTTGTTGTTCTCCATCTGCTCCAGTTTTCGACACTCTAATTTAAGAGCACGAGTGTTTTCATTAAACCAGGGAGAGTTTCTATGTGCTTTGATCACTTTTGTTTTAGGGGAGCCACTGTGTCCAGAGCATCTCTCAAGGTCACATTATAATGTGATGTTAGCTGATCTAAATTGTTTTCCACGTTTACATTTGATGTTAACTGATCTAAATGGTTTTCCACAATTACACTCGACTTACTCAAGGTATCTATAAATTTTGAAGCAGAATTACAATCTAGATGTCGCACTGTCTTTGTTTTAATCTGCGAGTGCGCTGGCATGGGCAGAACTAAATCAAACGTAATTAAGAAGTGATCGGAAATAACTACATTTAATGGAGTAATATTTAAATTTTGAATTTCAACTTTGTAAGTTATAATTAAATCTAATGTATGGTTATGATTATGAGTTGGACCTTTGACAATCTGACAAAATCCTACTGAATTTAACAAATAAGTAAAACATTTGCTAAAAGTGTCAGTTTCCACATCAATGTGTACATTAAAATCCCCATCAGAACTACGTGATCATAATTTATAGCCAAATCAGACAGAAGGTTGCTAAATTCAGTCATGAACAATGAATATGGCCCTGGTGGTCTGTAGACTAGCACTATAATTGTGTTGGAATCTGTTTTAATATTTAAAATGAATGCCTCAAAGGATGTAAAGTTGCCTAAATTTTTAGGAGTGATTTGCATTTTGTTACAATGAATTATTCCAAGGCCTCCTCCTCGACCAGAATCTCTAGACTTATGAAGGAACGAGTATCCATCTGGTGACGCCTCAGCTAGGGAACAGTGTCACATTTACTAAGCCAGGTTTCAGTAAGAAGACACAGATCAGATTTTGTACTTAATATTATATCATTTACCAAAACAGCTTTAGTGCCAAGAGAGCGAATGTTCAATAAACAGCATTTAAAACTGCATGGTTCTTTCTGAACTGCTGATATATTTTTTGTTTTAATTTGAATTAAATTTCTATTACAGATGCCCCTGGTGGAGTGTCTGGTTTTATCCCTTGGTCTAATTATACACCTTATTTTTGGTTATCAATTAATTTATGGTTTGTTTCAAGACTAAATTTACTGGATGCCCCACAACAGGGATTATGGGTAACAGCTTCAGGAAAATAACAGGTGGGATAAAGAACAGCCTGTGATTTAAGATCACATGACTGCGGCCTGGATGGTGCTCTAATCAGTCAACCAGGCAGTTTTGCTGCCATATTTTGGGATAATACATAAGATCCCTCCAGTTAGGATGAAGACCATCTCTTCTGAAAAATCCAGGCCTTTCCCAAAAATCATCCCAATTGTTCACAAATGCTATGCTTTTATTTGCACACCAGGTTTCTAGCCAGCAGTGAAAGGAATGCAATCTGCTATAAATCACATCCCTCTATACAATCTTGGTAAGGGACCAGATACAATTAAATTCCGACATTTTGTTTTAGCTTTGGTGCATAGAGATGAAGTTCGCTTTAATACCTCAGATTGCTGTAAATAAATATCATTAGTGCCGACATGCAGCAATAAGGTAGATACTTCATCGTCGGCAACACGGTCCAATGCGGCCTTTATGCCAGAAATCTTGGCCCCTGCAAGGCACTTAACATTAACTGCTGGTTTAACATAGTTTGGAATTCTAACATTCCGCACTATGGAATCGCCAATTATGAGCACTTTATTATTCTCAGTTTCCACAGGCTGCGAGAGCTGAGAACCTGTTCTGGGTCGAATTGGTGACCTGGGTGCTGGGGACTAAATTTTGGATTCTTAGACCCCCGTCTTACTGTTACCCACTCGCCCTGTGGCTGAATTGGTGCTGCTGATTTCGGCCTCGCACTGACTACAGTGGGACCTGGAGAGACTGAAGCCGAATCAGATGTAGCGAATTGTCTAAACAAACCGAGTCGATCCAATTTTCGGTTTGCCTAATCGCTATCAGATTCCTAACGCGGTCCTCCAATTCGCGTATTTTCCCGACCAACTCTAAATTAACTAAACATTTTTGGCAGGTGAAGCTATCTGCACTGTCGGCGGAAAACCTGAGCTGTACATACTGCAGGACACACAACATATAAACGTGCCCTCGATGGGCAGAGAGCAGATAGAACTTACATTAAATGTTGAAGTCATCTTTGCCGTTTTTATAGGTGCTTCTGCGCTTTCCGTGTTGAGCTGAATCACCGTCGCTTTTAAGTTTCCACCACCCGCTAAGTGATCGACTTTAATTTCTCACTGCCGGTTATTTCTACTGGTCAGCTGCCGGCTTTATCTCAGGTGAACTTGCTCGTGTGCTTTCAAAGGGCTACGTGCCTGTGGGAGACGCCGCCGCTCTCTGCTTCCGCTCGCTGATCCGCTCTCTGCTTCCGCTCGCTGATCCGCTCTCTGCTTCCGCTTCGCTGATCCGCTCTCTGCTTCCGCTCGCTGATCCGCTCTCTGCTTCCGCTTAAGAGGGTTTTTATTGTTAATGTGACAGTTCTGGTCTTTTAAGAAACCACCAAAAGCATAATGATCCTCATGATTCTGTTTAGAGAACAGTGTGAAAACTATTCATGATGGACTGTGTTGTCCCCCAAGGGGAGACAGCTAAGGAGCTGACATGATATTGTGGCACTAAGACCAATATTAGGTTTGGGGTGGTAGGGATACCCGGAGCCTCTTAAGTGGATTCTTGGTTGGTAACCTGGGTACAAATGGAGATCAACATCTGAACCAAATGTAGTTCACTTTAGCATACAGTTTTATGTGGCAAATAATATATACCATGATTGTGAAAAAATAACTTTGAAAATTTGAAAAATACAGAACTTACTCTTTAATTCTCTTGTACTCAGTCATTACCAGTCAATCAGTCATTTGCTGGTGCCTATCCCAGCTAGCATTGGGAGCAAGGCAGGAACAAACCCTTGACAAGGTGCCAGTCCATTACAGGGTGAACACACACTGGGGCCAATTTACTATCACCAATCCATCTAACTTGCATGTCTTTGGAATGGGAGAGGAAACTGGAGCACCCGAAAGGAAACCCACACAAACATGGGGAGAACTTGCAAACTCCACATAGGAAGGACCCGGGATGTGAAACCTGGGGCCTCATGTATAACGTTGTGCGTGGAATTCACACTATAACATGGCATACGGACAAAAGTGGAAATGTTTGTACGCACAAAAAAATTCAGATACATAAATCTGTGCATTCGCCATCTTCCACGTTCTTCCGCTACATAAAGACCAGGTCAGCGTGAAAAGTAACGCACATGCACGCACCTGCTGTCCCGCCCCAGCTCCTCCCAGAATTACGCCTCTTTGAATATGCAAATCAATATAAATAGCCCTTAAGCTCAGCCTTCTGTGAAAAGACAATTGCAAAACCAGGGGGGAAAATAATAGAAAAAATAGGCACAGAGTGGGAAAAAAGCACAAAATGCCAACTTTAATCTTGAAATTTCCATTTTAATCACGTAGTTTATTTTGTCATTAAAGAAGAACATAATAAACTTAATCTTAAAATTGTTTAATTTACTAGTTTCTCAAATCCCATTGTAACTAAAGTAACACATTAAATGCTTTGTTTTGTATTTGATCTTCTATGTGCTCTATGTGTGTGTTTCCAGGCTTTCTCTTCTTCCGACAGTACACAAAATCCATTACATCCGTGATATTACAGCTCTCTGAATGATTAAAATACTGAAATGTATACATGATATAATTTTCATGATGATAGGAGTTAAAGCATGTTATTAAACATGGGAACACGGTGGAGCAGTGATTGTTCATGTCTCATGCAAGATGCTTGCTGTGCCATGCGCGACCTTCGGTGAAATGCTTTATTGTAGCAGTGCTGTCTCTTTCAAATGTACTAATCTCCAATTCCTTTCCTTACTTTTCATTCTCCAAATACCCAATCGCCATACAATCAGCTCTGTAATAGACGTTAAGCCATCTGTAAGCTTAGAACGCAGATTCTTCAAAACTTTTAAGGAACATTGACATATCTTCGTAGTACGTGTTTAATTATTCTATCCATCTATCCTTCCAGTGTCGCGTCAGCACCAGCAAGAATACAGCGCGAGGCAGGAACAATCAGTGAACGGAGCGCCAGCAGCTCGCTAGCGCTGCAGTACCGTGTCCTCACATGTTTAATTATTAAGAATATAGATTATTTAAATGAAGTTAAAGTTTTATCTGTATAATATAATAAACATATTTTGCTGCATTTCATCTTTAAAATGATATCGTCATCATATGTAAATACGCATTTTATAAACTTTATAAAGTGGCTCAGGTTGTATAAATATCAACTGTATTGCAAGTTTACAGTGAGGTAATTGTACTAATAAGTACAAACTGTTCTATATGGAGCACTTGATGGACTGATTGAGTGCGTTTAGAGTTCTTGGGATGAAACTGTTTCTGACTTGCGAGGAAAGGCTTTGAAGCATTTGCTGTATGAGAGCAGTTCAATAGACGGCATGGCTGAGGCAGCATGTGCATGATGCTGTATACTGATAATTCTCTTTCAAATCAGCTGCTGTACAGCTGTGATTCACACTCAGATACAGTGATATACAGTAAATACTCCAAGCTGTGCAGTGAGAGTAATATGGAAAAAGATGATCCGATGTGGCAACCCCTAACGGGAGCAGCTGAAAGAAGAAAAAGAAGGTGCAGTGAGAGTAACAACACTAAAGCAGTTATGGTATTTGGAATAGTTTGACCATTCTGTGGGCCATTATATTGTTACAGGTTAATTACAATTAGATGCATTAAACTAATAAACAATATACGGTTAAATAAGCCACGCACAATTCCACGGTACCTCACACCCTGTCATACGCAAGTTCTCCGCTCGGTTTTGCAGACTGGCGGCACCGAGCATCAAAGCAGTGCTACTGTTCCTGTG